>NC_048300.1:138469082-138654347 GCF_013100865.1 Trachemys scripta elegans | reverse complement strand
TAGCTAGGGGGGTTCAGGGGAAGCAGCCGCTTCCCCTCAGTTCCTGCTTCCAGGCCGAGGGAAGCAGGAAGCTGCCGGGGAGAGGGGATCTGCCCGCCAGCTGTGGAGCGCTCGGCCGCCGAGCACTGAGCCGCCGCAGGAGGCGGCTGCGCTGAGCGTGGGGTGTGGTGGCTAAGGAGCGGCCCCTTCACTCCTCTGGCTGTGCCTGCCACCCCCCCCCCCACATGGCTCCTCCAGAGTCCGACTGTGCTGCCCCACTTGCCTGCAGGACCCCAATGGCAGCTGGCAGGCGCCGTTTTTGAAAAATGTACTGAGGGGAAGCGGCTGCTTCCCCTGAACCCCCCTAGCTATGCTACTGCTCCCATAAGGGATTTGTCTGTCCAAACCATGTGCTCCTCCACACCTGTTGGCTTTTCCCCATTGCTTGGTTAAAAACTCCTCTATGACCTTTTTAATTTTACATGCCAACAATCTGGTTCCATTTTGGTTCAGGTGGAGCCCATCCTTCCTGTATAGGCGTCTCCTTTCCCCAAATGTTCCCCAGTTCCTAATAAATCTAAATCCATCATCCGAACACCATTGTTCTCATTCACACATCTGCAGTTCTACCTGTCTAACTGTTGCTGCACGTGGAATTGGAAGCATTTCAGAAAATGCTATCACGGAGGTCCTGGACTTTAATCTCTTTTTTTTTTTTTTTTTAGCAGCATATATTTGGCCTGCAGGACTTCTCTCCTATCCTTCCCTATGTCATTGGTACACACATGCACCATGACCACTGGCTCCTTTCTAGCACTGCCTAGCGCTGTCCTTAGGATTTATGGGGCCCTACGCAGCATTATTAAACTGGTGCCCCTACACCAGCGCATTCGGCTCTGTGACTACGGCCCCTGCCTTCTGCCTAGTAAGGAGACTGCAGCGGGCACTGGGTGTGTGGGAGCCGATCCACTCTTACCGGCTGTCCCAGTCATAGGCGTGGACTCTGTGGGTGGGTGCTCCAGGGCTGAAGCACCCATGGGAAAAATTTAGTGGGTGCAGAGCACCCACTGGTGCCAAGCTCCTCTCCTCTTCCCCCAAGACCCCTGCGCCTTTCACACTCCGACGGCCCCGCATTTACCAACTTCTCCCCCTCCCTCCCAGTGCTTCCAGAGCACCACAAACAGCTGATTCATGGTGTTCAAACTACGGGAGGGAGTGGGGACAGGGTGCACTTGGGGAAGGAGGTGGGGAAGAGACAGGCCAGGGGTGGAGCAGGGGTGGGGACTTAGGGGAAGGGGTGGAGGGGGGGCAGGGTCTGGAGTGGAGGTGGGGGGGTCAGGCACCCCCGGTGGTGCCCCACATTTTCAGGTGCCCTGTGCAGCTGCGTATGCTGCGTATACCTAAGGATGGCCATGTGCACATAAGCCTGTTTAAATGCCTCAAGAGATCCGCAACCTTTGCACCCAACAGGCAATTCACCATGCAGTTCTCCAGTCCAGCTATGGAATGAGTTCCCAGAGTTTCTCTGTCTAACCTAGAGCTTAATCATCTTTAGGGCATGCTGCAAGACCATCTCTTTGAAAAAGCTTTCCCACAATAGTCAGACTGAAACCTTAAAAGATGTCTGTGTATTCAATGAAAGCAGCATCACTTAAGCCAAGGAAAGAAGAGCTCTGATTTACCTGGGAAGCGCTTAGATTGTGTGTGGATGGAGACCATACAAAATCCTTTGGCATGAGCTGAATGACTATTTCAAGAAACTAGGTACACTTTTTATAAGAGCAGATTTATATCTAATGTGAACTACTTGTTCTGAGTGATCATGCATCTGTTCTGTGTTATATTTAAAATCTTTAAATGCAGAATTAAACGCAAAATCATATAGTGGATTTTAACGTATTAGTCATAGAATCATAGAATATCAGGGTTGGAAGGGAGCTCAGGAGGTCATCTAGTCCAACCCCCTGTTCAAAGCAGGACCAATTCCCAACTAAATTATCCCAGCCAGGGCTTTGTCAAGCCTGACCTTAAAAACCTCTAAGGAAGGAGATTCCACCACCTCCCTAGGTAACCCATTCCAGTGCTTCACCACCCTCCTAGTGAAAAAGTTTTTCCTAATATCCAACATAAACCTCTCCCACTGCAACTTGAGACCATTACTCCTTGTTCTGTCATCTGGTACCATTGAGAACAATCTAGATCCATCTTCTTTGGAACCCCCTTTCAAGTAGTTGAAAAAAGCTATAAAATCCCCCCTCATTCTTCTCTTCTGCAGACTAAACAATCCCAGTTCCCTCAGCCTCTCCTTATAAGTCATGTGCTCCAGCCCCCTAATCATTTTTGTTGCCCTCCGCTGGACTCTTTCCAATTTTTCCACATCCTTCTTGTAGTGTGGGGCCCAAAACCGGACACAGTACTCCAGATGAGGCCTCACCAATGTCGAATAGAGGGGAATGATCACGTCCCTCGATCTGCTAGCAATGCCCCTACTTATACAGCCCAAAATGCCGTTAGCCTTCTTGGCAACAACGGCACACTGTTGACTCATATCCAGCTTCTCGTCCACAGTAACCCCTAGGTCCTTTTCTGCAGAACTGCTGCCTAGCCATTTGCTCTTTAGTCTGTAACAGTGAATGGGATTCTTCCATCCTAAGTGTAGGACTCTGCACTTGTCCTTGTTGAACCTCATCAGGTTTCTTTTGGCCCAATCCTCTAATTTGTCTAGGTCACTCTGTATCCTATCCCTACCCTCCAGCATATCTACCACTCCTCCCAGTTTAGTGTCATCTGCAAACTTGCTGAGAGTGCAGTCCACACCATCCTCCAGATCATTAAGGAAGATATTGAACAAAACCAGCCCCAGGACTGACCCCTGGGGCACTCCGCTTGAAACCGGCTGCCAGTCAACTCCAGCTCACCTTACCTGACAGTGCTACATATTTAAATATGATGAGCAGGATTTTGTCCATTGCACATGAAAATTCTTGGTAAGATTTACTTCATTAGCTTATTATTAACATATATTTTGAATTGTTTTGGACTCCTCTCAAAAATTCATAGGACAATGTTGGTCCAAGGAGCCATTTTGAAATAGTCTGAGAAACACAAAGTTGAAAGAGTTGGTTAGAAACAAGACATACTTGTCGTTATTCATTTTTAGCTATTATCTAACTACTTAACATGCTCCTTATATTTCCTCAACACCCACTATCTCATACATTACACACAATAGTTAGTAAGAAAAATTTCATCAGGTAATGCTGCAGTCTGACTGTTCAACAATGAGGAAATAGAATGTATCGAGTCACCAGCATTTACCTATCTCACTATATAAGGGGGAGGGGGCGGGGGAGTAGCCTTTTAAGAAACTCTAGCTGTGCATAATCATTAGGCTGTAAGTTTCTTGTAAACCAGCTAAGTAAGAATCTGCATATATTTAATAGTCATCAGACATTTTTAAAAAATCAATCATCTCATGCCTTTTTAAGGTTTATGAAAATCTCAAACAAAATCTTTTGCCCTTCTGAGAAATCTGTCAATCTTAACGGTCATCGCGGTTGGCTTGGCTTGCACTAATAGTTCTTTTATAAATAGTGTTAGGTTTGTCACTTTACACATAATAATTGTGCTGTTGTAATATCATTTGCATTGAGCTTCTGCCCAAAGTCCATTTAAGACATGCATTTGTGCCCTAGAAGCAATATAATCTAACAAACCAGTGAAAATACATATCTAAAAGAAAGTACGACATTAACAAGACATGTAGCTACCTCAGTTGTACTCCAGCACAAATATAGGCCATGTGATTTAACTTTTATTGCAGAGCTTTTGTAAACCTGTTATCCTCATAAAAATGTTCATAACAGAGCCAAGGGTTAATTATTTGCTAAAGTAATTTTGTTCCAGTTTTTTACCTTGTGATCACAAGCATCTATTATGTTTTCAAATAAAACTCACACATTTAGCTACATGAAAGCAAATTGTTATAAATTAAATAGAATTAATATGTATGCAAGTACTATTGTGAGTTCTAATGGTTATAGTCGCACTTTAATTTTTGTCTTAATTACCTGGGTGTTTTCCACTCATCTATGGGAAGTTGGCATGGTAGATCCTTCATCATAAATAGAAACACAGACACAAAGTGAGTGAGATAATATCTGTTGGTGAAAGAGATGAGAGACTCTGAGTACCTTTCCAACACCTGACGAAGAGCTCTGTGTAGCTCAAAAGCATTTCACTCCCACCAACAGAATAAATAAAAGATATTACCTCACCCACCTTGTCTCTCTAATATCCTGGGACCGACATGGCTAAAACAATGATGCAAACAAAATATAAACACACTTATTTTCAAAAGTGTAATAATCTCACATCCGGACTTCATTATACATGGCATTCATCCATTCTGCAATGGTGTGTGCTTCTCCACTCTGTTTAAATTGAGAGCAATTATTCCAGATTGACTGTCTTTTATAAATAAGGTCACATTGCCAATAGGAGACGTGTTTCAAAGCTATCTGGCTCTAATGGCAAGCTGGGGTCAGTAGTTAGGTAGACTGTCTTCAACATCTTCATCTGGACTGGCATTTTCAAAGGTGCCTAAGGAGGTTAGGAGTCCAACTCTTATTGATTTTCCATGGGATTTGGGCACCTAACTTGTTTAGGCCCTTTGAAAATTCCAGCCATATTGTAGAAAAATTTGCTTAGCAAACAGGTTAACAGTCCTCAACTTGACTGAAAGTCAAGCTTGCTCAATTGTACATACCCCTACGATAGTCACCATACTAAGACTACAAATCCCAATTTTCCTGGAGCTAATGTGGCAGGCGACAGTTTTTGAGACTTCACAGGTCCTGCTTTCCATGCACAGTGTAGCAGGTATGTGGTTTAGCTTGTGACCGTGGTGCATGGGTGGCATAGAAACATTTGTTATATCATCAGTACTGTCAATTCCAGGAGTTCAAAAATCATGGGGCAGAGCCCAAAATATCATGAGATTGGCCTAAAAATCATGAGATTTAAAAAAAAAATCAGGGTGGGTTTGTTACTAGATTTTGTTTGTTTTATTTGTTTCTGTTTTCTGTTTTACAAATTCCCCCCCATGCCAACCTCTCTGCATGTGTTACAATTACAGGTTGAAAAGACAACCCTGAATGCATGTGTAACCCCTGCCTGCTTGGCATTGCACTCTGTCTACCTCTAGTGGTTGCTAGGTCTGCTAGAGATTGATGAGCCTGCTACCGCGTTGGCTAAGCAAGGGGTGTCTTTTAGCTCATGCAGTAGAGGCTCATGCATTTGGCTCAAGAGGTCCCAGGTTTGATCCCCAACAATGACTTCGGAGGTGGTCGGTGTTACACACACAAATGTGCCCCCACAAAAATGTAGGCCTGGTTCCTCTATACATTTGCTTTCTGATGTCCCCTTAGCCTTCCTCTCTTGCAGGTTCCCACACACCTCCAACTCATGTATCCTTGCAGACTCCAGCAGCCTTCCTTGCATATGATATGTGATTTATAAATCTATATAAGAATTTTTACATAGCATGTTACCTATAATAAAATATTATATTGCATGCGCCGAACCCACCGAACAGAAAAATCCGTCTTTTTTTCTAGGCAGACATCTCTCTTGGCATTCACTTCTCTATCCTCTGTCTCCCCCAGGACCACTAATTAATCTTGAGTAAACACCTCAGACACAGAGTAACAACAAGCTATATGTGCAAAGGAGAAAGAAAGAAAGAATTTACCAGACAAAAGACTGGTAATCTCTAGACAGGCATGGAGAAAGTGCGAAAAACTAGCCTATATTCAAGCAAATATAATGAATATTATAGGCTTTAATAGCCTATAAATCATATATGCAGATAGTTTGAAATAACTTGCTCATCAAGTACTCAGAATATTTTTATACATATGTATATCTTCCTTCATTTCTCTCTCTAAAAACCCTGCATTTATCCTTTTGTCAGCACTCTCTGATATTTACTGTGAAGGTTCCTGAAATTGACAGAGGGGAAAGCAACACAAATTTAACCTTCTCAAGATCCACTCGACCCAAGTGCATAAGACGATCACCTGCAAGCTCAATCATATGAAGCATGGATAGCACATGAAGCAGAAAGGGGCGTGAGCACTAAAATACACAATTGTACACATGTACAGATCAAAAGAAGAAAGAACTCCTAGCACAGGAGTATGAGCTTGGCAAGACTGACTGCTTCACGACACTGCCATCTCCGACCTCACATTTTCCCCGATTTTATTGGCAGTGAGATTATTTATTTAAATAAATTATGAAGGAACAGTCAGAATTTTACCTGTAGCAGCCGGCCAACAAAACGCTGCTTTAGAAGACTTATAGCAGACTTACTCATAGAAATACTAATTTTACAAGTGCAATCATCATTTTTTCCTCAGCCCTAGCCTGCCACCTGTCAACAATGCACAATTGTGGAGCCAGATGTGTATATTTTTGTCATATTTGAACAAAAATGTCTATTCATAGATTCATAGATTATAGGACTGGAAGGGACCTCGAGAGGTCATAGAGTCCAGTCCCCTGACCGCATGGCAGGACCAAATACTGCCTAGACCATCCCTAATAGACATTTATCTAACCTACTCTTAAATATCTCCAGAGACGGAGATTCCACAACCTCCCTAGGCAATTTGTTCCAGTGTTTAACCACCCTGACAGTTAGGAACTTTTTCCTAATGTCCAACCTAGACCTCCCTTGCTGCAGTTTAAACCCATTGTTTCTGGTTCTATCCTTAGAGGCTAAGGTGAACAAGTTCTCTCCCTCCTCCTTATGACACCCTTTTAGATACCTGAAAACTGCTATCATGTCCCCTCTCAGTCTTCTCTTTTCCAAACTAAACAAACCCAGTTCTTTCAGCCTTCCTTCATAGGTCATGTTCTCAAGACCTTTAATCATTCTTGTTGCTCTTCTTTGGACCCTTTCCAATTTCTCCACATCTTTTTTAAAATGCGGCGCCCAGAACTGGACACAATACTCCAGCTGAGGCCTAACCAGAGCAGAGTAGAGCGGAAGAATGACTTCTCGTGTCTTGCTCACAACACACCTGTTAATGCATCCCAGAATCATGTTTGCTTTTTTTGCAACAGCATCACACTGTTGACTCATATTTAGCTTGTGGTCCACTATAACCCCTAGATCCCTTTCTGCCGTACTCCTTCCTAGACAGTCTTTTCCCATTCTATATGTGTGAAATTGATTTTTCCTTCCTAAGTGGAGCACTTTGCATTTGTCTTTGTTAAACTTCATCCTGTTTAACTCAGACCATTTCTCCAATTTGTCCAGATCGTTTTGAATTATGACCCTGTCCTCCAAAGTAGTTGCAATCCCTCCCAGTTTGGTATCATCCGCAAACTTAATAAGCGTACTTTCTATGCCAATATCTAAGTCGTTGATGAAGATATTGAACAGAGCCGGTCCCAAAACAGACCCCTGCGGTACCCCACTCGTTACGCCTTTCCAGCAGGATTGGGAACCATTAATAACAACTCTCTGAGTACGGTTATCCAGCCAGTTATGCACCCACCTTATAGTAGCCCCATCTAATTTGTATTTGCCTAGTTTATCGATAAGAATATCATGCGAGACCGTATCAAATGCCTTACTAAAGTCTAGGTATACCACATCCACCGCTTCACCCTTATCCACAAGGCTCGTTATCCTATCAAAGAAAGCTATCAGATTGGTTTGACATGATTTGTTCTTCACAAATCCATGCTGGCTATTCCCTATCACCTTATCACCTTACCACCTTCCAAGTGTTGGCAGATGATTTCCTTAATTACTTGCTCCATTATCTTCCCTGGCACAGAAGTTAAACTAACTGTTCTGTAGTTACCTGGGTTGTTTTTATTTCCCTTTTTATAGATGGGCACTATATTTGCCCTTTTCCAGTCTTCTGGAATCTCTCCCGTCTCCCATGACTTTCCAAAGATAATAGCTAGAGGCTCAGATAGCTCCTCGATTAGCTCCTTGAGTATTCTAGGATGCATTTCATCAGGCCCGGGTGACTTGCAGGCATCTAACTTTTCTAAGTGATTTTTAACTTGTTCTTTTTTTATTTTATCCGCTAAACCTACCCCCTTCCCATTAGTATTCACTATGTTAGGCATTCCTTCAGACTTCTCGGTGAAGACCGAAACAAAGAAGTCATTAAGCATCTCTGCCATTTCCAAGTTTCCTGTTACTGTTTCTCCCTCTTCACTAAGCAGTGGGCCTACCCTGTCTTTGGTCTTCCTCTTGCTTCTAATGTATTGATAAAAAGTCTTCTTGTTTCCTTTTATTCCCGTAGCTAGTTTGAGCTCATTTTGTGCCTTTGCCTTTCTAATCTTGCCCCTGCATTCCTGTGTTGTTTGCCTATATTCATCCTTTGTAATCTGTCCTAGTTTCCATTTTTTATATGACTCTTTTATATGACTATATTTAGATATAATCTTTTTTTCCCATATCTCCATTATTTATCAACTGATTATGATAAAATTTGAAATTAAGTCATTTTTTTCTTTTTTAGAGGCCCCTCATATTGCGAGGCCCTAAGTTGTAAGTTTAGTTAGTTTATACTTTAATCTGGTACTAGTTACATTTAGTAGATATAAATAATTTACAAATGACTGCTTCATCTTAGAACCAAAGCACCATCTTTGCATGCTTTACATTAAATTATTTGGTGAGTTTATCCACAAAATTTGTTCAAAAGAAGAACTGTATTTTATATAAGCTACATTGTACCCAGTATTGAGTACTATGTGAAGTTTCATAAGATCCACTATGTCTAGTATCTCATGTTCTCTGTTGTATTTAGTATATTGTATATAAGAAAAAGGACATTACAAATAAAGGATCATACATTAATGTAAAATAGTTGCAAAGAGGGCTACAAAAATGAATGAATGGAAATCTAAAACTGTCTTGCTTTATCTGTCTGTTAAAAGGGTTTATTAAAAAAAGATATAAAATAAAAAAACCCGTTCCCTTATCAGAATGTGCTCCAGTGAGGCAGGAAAGTATCCCATAAATGCTGATGCAAAAAAGACCAAGAGGGAACAAAATAAGAAGGGAGAAGGCCTAGAAAAAGATGTCTGGCACCAACGGAACAAAATCTGAGGACTGGGGAAGGAGCTAGAGAAAAGGAGGCCTTCTAATAAGGATAAAGGCTTGGAGCAGACTGGGAGAACCTGAAGAATAAGTAGAAATACTGGACCATCGCTGAACAAAAAGGAACTGTAGTTGAAATTGGGCCTGGTAGCTTAGACAATACCTGATGGTAGCAGAAAGAGTTCTAGTAGCAGAGCGAGAATAAGTGTGGCATAAACACTGACTTTATCCGCTTTGGCAGGCAGACACCAATTCCACAGGGCAAGGGCCATGACAAAGATGGGGTTAATACATGGGGATGCTATATGTTTGATTTGTAAGAGAATATGAACTGATATAATAATCCCACCTCACGGCTCATTGTTCTAGAATTTATTCAATAGTTTACAATTGATTTAAATATATATGTGTGTATGTATGTGTACTGTATATATATTTGCTTATGAAAGTTAGACTTACAAAGTTAGTTACTTTCTTAAGCTAATGAAGCAGTCACATTATATGGCACATTAGTAAGACCAAGTTTTTACTTTGAAATGTATACTCCTAATAAGTGCTTTTGTTTGTTTGTTTGTTTATTTATTTATTTATTTATTTAACAACTGGCCTCTATTTGGCTAGTCTACCTGCAGAATTATATTCCCCCCCCCCAGCATTCTCTACTGCAATGCTATCCTCATGGGTCTTATAGTAATATGTTTTCTGGCAGTCTCATTAATAAATAACTCACTAACAATCATGATTTTTTATGAGCATATTCACAATATTGGCTCCTCCTTTGAAAATAGGGCAATTGATACTATTGCTTTGTGGCTCAGTGTTAGCTCCCTTTCTCTGTATAATTGTCTCCTGAGAACATTATGTAAGGATTATAAATTATTAAAATATAAAGCTCCAAAAGTTATTTGGCAATTTGACTTTCTTATGGACTCCAAATGAGGTAAGAAGAACTGCAGGCCAAGAGGATAGTTAACCCTCAACCACTTTAAACATATGTAATGGCACCTTTAGAGCTGCTAATGAAGTAATAGTGCCTGTAGAATTCACCAACACTAATAATCCATAGTCTGTTTCTTCTCCTGGGAAGAATTAGAAGTTAGTGTGTGACGATAAAATGCAGCCTTAGTCTTCATAGCAGTGTAAATATGATTCTATCAGGAAACGGTTGTATAAACATGGCTTCTGGGGTTCTTTTCTTTGTCTCCCACCGATTTCCATATCAAACATGTCCAAGTTATGCATTAGTTCCTGCAGAAAACTTACAAACTTTTGGTCTTATCCAAAACAGCTGCCTTCTCCTATTACTTTCAATGGGACTGAAGCTAGAATGCCCTCAGCAAAGATGGTCTCTGTTTTCTTAAAGTCTTGGAACGCAGAAGTTTGGCTTAGCATCTTAAAAATGGCTGCTTACATTCAACATGGGGGTCCCAGGCAGGAGACAGGGAAATATGCATAGGGATCAGTGGAATCACAGGATCAAAGACTGTTTGACAGGGGACTAGGAAAATGTTATGTGAGGTGGGAGGAGAAATCGCATAATCTTTGAATACATGCAAAAGTTGAGTGAAAAGTGCAGTCCATGCCAATTACTAAACTTAACTAGTTTAAAGCTTTAATAAGAAATTTTTAGCACAATATAGCACCTTAATCAAGTATAAAATGGGAGGGATAGCTCAGCGGTTTGAGCATTAGCCTGCTAAACCAGGGTTATGAGTTCAATCCTTGAGAGGGCCATTTAGGGATCTGGGGCAAAAATCTGTCTGGGGATTGGTCCTGCTTTGAGCAGGGGGTTGGACTAGATGACCTCCTGAGGTCCCTTCCAACCCTGATATTCTATGATTCTATGGTAAAGCAGGTAGTGCAGTATAGCATAATAATCAGACCTGGTGCTGGTAGACTGTTCCTATCATCATCAGATCTGTGCTGCTCCTATTTGGTGTAAGTCATGCATTGCTCCATCCCCTTTAAACACACATCTTTATAGCTGGCCTTGTAACATCAGGCAGGCATAGATTATTAAAACAGTCTCATCTATAAACATTCTATTTTAAATATATTTTCATACACACTAACCCCAAATCCTTTTAACTGAACCATTTTTTACTTAGCCTGCTAAAACTCTGATCTACTCTGGTACTTTCTGATCTATTGTCTTTTAGCCATTCCTATCCTCCTCCTTACTCAATCCAGCTGTCTTTTCATTGCTTTCATGTATTCCATTATTTCTTACAACAGTTGTCTTATTCTTACTCATCTGCTTCTTATGGCCTTGGAGTTACTGTTTGGCTAGCTCTGTTCAGTCACTATCCATCCTCCCTAGTCTATTTTACTAGGGAGACCTGCATTTCGCTAGTAAATCCAGGGCCAGCCATAGACTAAATGGTGCCCCAGGCAAGGAGAGTCTTCAGCACCTCCCCCTCTCCATTTGTTAAACTTTTTAATGCCTTATTTTTTATTGCATTTGTAGCCCATTTCATGACTTTGATGCACGATTTGAATGCATGATTTATCCCTGTCATACAAGATGATAAATTTGCACACTAGGATCTGTAAATCTGTATTTATTCATGCCATATATAAGTAAATAAAAAAATTCATTTCCTCTAAGTTTATAGAAACATTTTAATTTTAAGAATAACTGAAATGTACTAACATTAAGAAATTCAACTGTGCACCAACATTGGGTGGACCAGTATTAAATAGTGTTACAGTAGGTGACAGCCTTAGAACATTAACCCTTGTCCTTTCATTCAAACGGTCACTTTTGTCACCTTTGCCCTCACAAACTGAAGCACAGCATCAGAGAGATCCAAAGACTGGCCAATGGCATTTTCAAGCAATAAAATAGCAAGTGATGTCAGTGTCTCATCGTCCATCATTGATAAGATATGTTTTAATGAGCCTGAGCTTCAAAAAGCTGGGCTTACCACTTGCGACTGTGACCGGCAGCATGAACAGAATCCTCAAAGCTATCCACACATTAGCAAATGTGTCCTTCAGCTCCGCATCATGAATTAATTGGAGAACTTGGAGTCGAGAGTGCTTCCTGTGTGTCAAAACATGACAGATGTTGTACAATATGACATAGAGGTCTTTATCATTGATGTGCAAACATTCCCCATGTGTCAGCATCCAGTGAAAGTCCACGCAAAATTGTTCAAGAGTGTTTTCCTATCTGCTGGCAGCTTACTAAGGTCATACAACCCCCCTTTCCTCCAGGTCTTTTCATGCTGCTTCATTTGTCCAAACCTTTATTCGATGGACACTTGAGCAGTGTCAACGAGCAAGCAAAAAACTCTCCCTCCTGATTTTTTCTTCTGAGCTTCTCATCACCTCATTTCTGTCCTCATAACCAAACCGTCTCTTCTTATGATGAATAGGATGTTTCCTTGGAGACAGGCTCAACACCTAAGTTTTCTGCCATTTCTTTGGCAGCAGTGATGGCATCTTCAACTCCATTGTCTCTGTAGGCCACAACGAAATCAAGGCAGCTTCTCATCAAAGTAGTAGCGGTCATGATGTCCATCGACTGAGTGTGTAATGCCTTGTTTACAACGTTTACTTGGAACAGGCTATCGTGCCAAACCACAACTGAGACCAGAAATTTGAAGTCTATAATATGGTTTGCCAGGTTTTGCACCTCATGTTGGATTCCGGCCTTGGCTTTACTCGACTGCACCAGTTCCATCCATAAACCTCAGTCACTTGGTATCTCACTGGCCTTATGCTGTCAATGTGAGTGACAGCTGTCCCAGTGTGTGTCGTGTCATGTAGCGGCTTCACGATCATATTTGTAACATTGTCCATGAGGATCTTCCACCTGATGGCTGCTGCTGAAAACAGGATGTATATCCTTTGCAGTACTGTGAAGAGAGATACTGAATCTAAAGAAGACGCTGCTGCATCTGACACAACCAGGTTGAGGGAATAGCAGCCACAAGGCACCAAGAGGATTCAGCACAAAGATCTTTGGTTGGTAAACGGCATCCTGAGCATGGTGCTCCCCAAGCCCAGCACCCCATCATTTGCCCCTAAATCAGACTCTGATTGTAAATAGCCCGACATCTATCTGGTTTCCTTTGCCTTGTTTTCTACATAGGCCAAGATGTCTTTCTAAAAGATATGCTCTAGCTTGACTAGAAGATATGGACTGGATGCAGGAAACACTTGGTGATGTTCTCTGGCCTGTGTTATGCTAGAGATCAGACTAGATGACTATAATGATTCCTTTTAGCCTACAAAGCTATGAATTTAGGTAGCAGAAGTAGCAAGATGGGAGTGGACATTTTGGGACACAAGGACACATCAGAGGTGAGGAGAAGCATGCTTTCTTGTGTGTGTGTGTGTGTGTGTGTGTGTACATGCGTGTGCATATTTTTGGACGAGGCTAGTAGAAATGCCTATTTTTAAGGTTGCCTGACATTTCCCTTTCTAAGACCTTGTTGTGGCAGCTATGGCAATTTCTCTCTGGGGGAATCTTACTTTATTAAGTTATGTGCATTGTGGGTCAGGGATTGTATGCAAATCCATGGGGGAGGGTGAGCATAGCTCCTCCAGGAATTAAGAAAAATTGGGGATCATGACAGATATGGCAATTTTCTGCAATATCCTTTAAAAAACATATTGAATTCAGTTTAAGTAGCTTTGGAGGCTATTGTATTAAAAATGCAAAGTTTATGTACTGTTATGGAATTGTAATGTTTATAGGGGGAAACATGACCCTAGGAAGTGTTATGAGCCAAACAATAATTACATTTTGGGACAAAGTTAAAAAGGATTTTCGAGGAAACCTCTGAGGGGAGGTGTATGCAAATGTACCCCTTCCAGTTATGTAAGTACTTAGCCTTTTGAAGCTTCTCCCTGAGAAGGGGACCTTTGTCTGCTGATCACCTGTTACATGAGGACCAGACCAAAGACCCAAACTGTATGAAGGAAAGAATAAACAATTCTTGGGGGTGCTTGTTCTAAGCTAACAGCTGTTATGAACTTGGAACCACATAACCCACCCCCCTGGGTGGTGTTTAACAGCCTTGTCACCAATCAGAATCCTCGTTGGAATTGGGGATGATCTCTAGTAAGCTTATTAGCATGTTTGTAGGTTTTTTATTGGTTTTCATATTTTCTCTGTAATACTTTCACCTTAAGAATACATGTGCTTGCTTAGAAAGGGCTGTGTAGTAACTTGTAACTGCTGGCAATTACAGCTGTTCATGGCCTCTGAGGAGAAAGCAATGCTCAGGTGCTGACCTGTTTAGGCAGCTTGGAGTACTTGGAACACAGTGTAAGCAGGGAACTGTGTAGCTTAGAAAAAGCCTGGTCAGGAGAGAGAGAGAGATGCGGAACTGTACCCAAAAGAGGTGATGGTTGAGAGGCCTGGTGGGAGCCGTTGGTGGAGCATAGAGGAAGAATACAGGTGCAGTTGCCCCAATCTGTGGCATATATGGTAGCAGTGTGAGTGGGATATAACAGTATGAATTACCATAAGTGCCAATAGCAGTGAAAGCAAGTACTGTAGAAAGGAGAAGCACAGAATTTATGGAAAGGGATAGCAAAAAGAGGTTATGAACTGAGTTATGAACAGCTGAAAAAAGGGTCATCTGGTTGAGCTATGCAGAGAATGGCAGCTCAACACTGAGAACCGGACAAACACACAGCTTGTAGACTTGCTGTATTCCGATGAGAAGAAAAGGAATGATGGTCCAGGTTCAAAGGGAACATTCAGCCCACTGGCAAATCCCTGGAAGGAGGCTGGAGAAAAGCTGACAGAGGCAGCAACCATGTTCCTTTGGGATCCAGGGCAGATCTACAGGTAGATCAAGAGAGGATACAGCTGGAGAGGGACTAACTGCCTCTGAAATCCAGCAGCTAGCAGACGGGGAGCAAGAAAGAGCAGACCAGGAGTGTTAGTGTCAGTGCCAGCATGAAGGAGACGAGTAGGACAAGGAATGTCAATACCAACTCAAGATGGAGAAACTGCACCAACAGAACCGTAGTCCAGTAGGTGAAGCCAGACCCCATGTACCTATCCCGGCAGAGACTCCAGATTACTTCCTCACTTTAGGGAGGGGATGACGTGGATGTATTTCTAAATGTTTTGAAATGGCGGGTAAATTGAACAAGGTGGGGCAGAAGGACATGGTACAGTATCTGGCTCCACTACTGTCAGGGACAAAAGCTTGATATTTTCACCTATATGGACAAAGAGGACTATAAAGATCATGAGCGATGTAACAAGCTTTGTTCTAAAAGTTTAAAGGGAACCTTGAAACGTATAGCAGAAGGTTTTGGGGAGCTCTGAAAATAGGGGACATGACCTATACCGAGCTTTCAACTCAAAGTAGGGTCTAACTGAGAAAATGGGGAAATGATTGTGGGGTTGCCATGATCAACGAGGCTTACAAATTAATGGACCAGCCAATAAGCTCTCAGAATGCATATAGGAAATTTTATTGCTTTTTAATGTTTTCTCTGTAATATTTTCAATTTAAGAATACAGGTGCTTGCTTAGAAAGGGCTGTGTGGTAACTTTAAACTGCTGGCAATTACAGCTGATCATAGCCTTTGAAAAGAATGCAAAGCTTAGATGCTGGCCTCCTTAGCTAGTCTGGCTTGCTGGGGATATCACAGTGTAAGCAGGGAACTGTGCAGCCTGGGAAAAAGCCAGTCAGGAGGGAGAGGGATATGGGTCTCTACCCAAGAGAGGTGATGACTGAGAGGCCTGGAGCCTAGAGGGGATGCCCTAAGGACTGCTATGGGGGAATATTGGCCCTGTTGCCCTGATCGTGACATTTATATAGAGTTGCTAATAACTTCGCCAAACTTTAACCACATGGGCTGAAATTTTCCATCATGGGTCTCTGCGTCAGGCTGACTTTCTTATTTCAAATATCAGCCAAAATAGTTCAGTTATTTCCAAAATGAGGCATGGGGACATTACATTGATTTGTCCATGTTAAAGAGATTCTGGTGACCTTTTCATTGAAAAGATCTATTGCCCCTGTGCTTTGGAGCAGGGACTTAAAATTGGGAAGGGGGTGGTCTTTGTGTCAGAGAGGTGCCTTTTGCTATCCCTATGAAATTCCACCCAAATTTGGCCAAGTTATAAGCCTTTGAAAAATCACAGTTCACACATGCTCAGAGAAATCTAGAAGATTTCTTAGATTTAGCAGGTAAATTCCTTATGATTCCATCTGCACTAAGGTGCTACAGCCTGGGACTGAACAAGACTTTCTCTGAAATTGCAACTCTGGATTGCTGAGAGATCTACTGGATCCAGACACTGGAAATGAGAGCAGGGAGATTGGATCTACTCTTCTCTCAGTGAACCCCTTGCTGGGCCCAGGCAACATGGAGGAGGAAGCTGATTGCTTTGAATACGGAAAGAACAAGAACTGGACCTGTGGGGAGAGTAGAATGGGGAGCCTTGCTGGAGGGGACAGGGGGCAGAAACGGTGACCAGAGGCTGGCAGAGAGGGGAAGAAAGAAACTGGGACTGGGAGTTAGGGTGAGGAAAGACCAGGACTGCCTGGGCAAGGTGAAAAGTAGTGGGGTGCGGGAAAGTAAGCAAAGATGGAGGGGAGACAGCTCTGATGTGGAGCCAGAATGCTGGGGGAGAACAGGGACTGGCTGTACAAAGAGACTGGGACAAGATGCCAAGGGGCAGAGGGACACACTGAGGTTAGATGAGGAACCTGAGCAGGGAGATTGGGACTGGGAGCCAGTGGAGACAGAGGAACATGGGCTGGAAGGAGAGAGGCAGATTGAGTGAGGACCTGGGAGTGGGGGAACTGGGACTGGCTGGGCAAGGAGAGTGAGACTAGAAAGGTGAAGAGAATGCAACAGGACAAGGAGTCAGGGATAGGGAAGAGACAGGACTGGGGCAGGGACAGATTGGAGGGATTGTGAAATGTACTAGCAAAATGTGTGGCATAGTATGTGATCAAATCATTACAGACTGTATCATGAGGCACACACATAAGGAGGCCAAATTAAAGTTGCACGGGCAACTTAATTCCGGCATTTCCTAAATTGTGAGTGCTTGACTTTGCAACCTTCATAACATTCTTTTAATGTCGGTTTTTGTGTGTAATATGTATATGTAAAATGTGCATATAAATAAAGTAAGAAATTAACAAGACAGGTGCCTGACATCACCATACTCATTTCATTTATAGATTGATGTTCCTTTCCCTTTTTCTCCATCTGTTTTTCCTCTTAAATTGTAAGTTCTTTGGGACAGGGACTTACTTCCTTTTGATTTTGAATCAATGATCTAACCTAATTCCAAACGGATGGACATCATCAATTTGAATGACAATCTGAAAAGTACAGTCATCTTCCCAAAGAAATACATCTACAAATGTGGGAACTAAGATAATGTCTGCCTCTATTTACCAACAGAGAATATTGTGTGGGTACCACACATTTAGAAATTTGACTGGCTAACGAGTGTCGTGTCCTGCCATGCATTTTGTGAGAGTTTGCAGGATCCTCTTAGAGGTTTTGGAGCAAGAGAGGCTTATGAGTCCTGCAGATTTATGTAAGTGTTTTGTGGTACACTTTGCAGACTTCCTAGGATCCATTCCCACAATTTGAAGGTGTGGGACATGTGTGAGAGCTGACAGCAATGTGTAACCAGCACCTAATTCATTCCAGCACAAAGACTTAACAGACACCATTGTGTCTCAGAAAAACACCTATTATCTCACAACTTAAAAAAAACTAAAAGTTTGTTTGCAGGCATAAATCACTGGTAAAATGTAATACTTACCTTAAAAGTAATTACAAGGCTCAGTTTTTCCAGCAACGATCCATTGTCACTGTAAACAAAAGAGAAATGTAATTACTTTTTAAATGATTCTCAAAGCTATTGAAATCACAGGTGTTAGTACAATTTGTGTAGACATACACGTTTTTCACAAAAGCAAACTCCAACTGCTATCAAAATGAAACATGCTGCAATCAGACCATACAGATGCTTTTTGAATACCATGTGATCACTTGAAAGAGTAAATGTGTATTAGTAAAAGTTAACCAGCTTGCTACACTAACTGGTCTGGAATGTTTTGTTTGAATGGCACAAAATAAACATGAAATACTTTGAAATGCTATTGATTTTGTACCGTTTGGATCTGTTTTCCTTTATACATTACACATAAAAGGTGAATTGTAATGTATAAAATGTAGCATTCTGTCAGGTGTTTTAGGCAAATGAGATTCAGGTGCCAAAACAAAATGGCTTAAGCTCCCACATAGAGACATTTATCTATAATCACTTGGCTGTGCTCGAGGGCAATTTTGTAAAAAAAACTGGCTTAGTAATTCAGGGCCTTCTCCAAAGGCCACTGTAGTTAATAGGGGTCTATGCTGATGGTTTGTCAAGCAACTCCTTGAAGAATAGTGGTTGTGGTGACTTTATCTGGTGGCTTAATGGAGAGAGTACAAGAAAGAGCATTTAGTTCGGATATATCAGCTCAAATTATATGGCTGAAATGAAAGCTATTCTCATTGCACTGCAAGAAATAAACAGAGTAGAAATAGATGTGGATGTTGTGATGTTCGTTGACTGGCAGATGGCAAATCCTCGGTTCCTATAGAAGAAACCAGAAAGCTGTCATCAAAGCAATTTCATAAGGGGGCTCACTAGATCAGAGAGCAAGGCAGTGAATTGAGTTTTCAATGGATTCCATCCCATGTTAATATATATGGGAGTGAGGTGGCTGATGATCTGGCCAAAGCTGGAAGGTCAGAAACTCAGATAGGAATGACAACGGTCACGGATATTGATGCCGTATCCAGGAAAATATTAGCTGAAATAAATGGCTGAATGATAAAAGATCCATTGATGTATATCAAAACATCTTAGAAAATAACATCCACTATGGTCAGACTGTGGACAGGGCACACTACAGGAATGAAAATCAACAGAGATATGACCAGGATATACCCACGCTGCAAGATCTTTTGGAAGCAGGCTCTGACACCTGCCCATGCTTTTGAATATAATATTGTAAGGAAAGTGATGCTCTTCAGAGTTGACACCGTGGCTCAAGTCCTTACAAAGAACTCTGTAAAAGCTGCCAAATTCATTCTCAAACTTTGTGGCACGATATGATTTTTGTGGGACAAGACATCTTTCTATTGACTTCAGTAGGCTTTGAGGCAGGCCGTAAGTACTTCCCACCTCAACAAGTAATGGATACTGAATCCGTTTGTAATTAAATCTGAGGCTGAGACCTCACTCAATACACCTACTGCACAATAGGAAAACAGTGGTTCACAGTCAAGCTAGAAGGGCATATCAAGTGGGGATCAGTTCTGAATGAGGTTCTGTTCAATATCTTTATCAATGGTTTAGATAATGGCATAGAGAGTACACTTAGAAAGTTTGCAGACAATACCAAGCTTGGAGGGGTTGCAAGTGATTTGGAGGATAGGATTAAAATTCAAAATGATCTGGACAAACTGGAGAGAGGGTCTGAAGTCTAGAATGAAATTCAATAAGGACAAATGCAAAGTATTCCACTTAGGAAGGAACAATCATACATACAAAATGGGAAATGACTGCCTAGGAAGGAGTACTGCTGAAAGGGATCTGGGGGTTACATGGATCACAAGCTAAATATGAGTCAACAACATAACACGGTTTCAAAAAAAGCAAATTTCATTCTGGGATGTATTAGCAGGAGTGTTGTAAGCAAGACATGAAAAGTAATTCTTCCGCTCTACTCCGCACCAATTAGGCATCAACTGGAGTATTGTGCCCAGTTCTGGATGCCACATTTCAGGAAGGACATGGACAAATTGGAGAGAGTCCAGAGAAGAGCAACAAAAATTATTAAAAATCTAGAAAACATGACCTGTGAGGGAAGACTGTAAAAACTGGGTTTGTTTAGTCTGGAGAAGAGAAGACTGAGAGGGGACATGATAACAGCTTTCAAGTACATAAAAGATTGTTACAAGGAGGAGGGAGAAAAAATGTTCTTATTAACCTCTGAGGATAGGAGAAGAAGCAATGGGCTTAAAGTGCAGCAAGGGCAGTTTAAGTTGGACATTAGGAAAAACTTCCTTACTATCAGGGTAGTTAAGCACTGGAATAAATTGCCTAGGGAGGCTGTGGAGTCTCCATCACTGGAGATTTTAAAGAGCAGGTTACACAAACACCTGCCAGGGATGGTCTAGATAATATTTAGTCCCGCCTTGAGTGCAGGGGACTGGACTAGATGACCTCTCAAGGTCTCTTCCAGTTCTACAATTCTGTGATTCTATGAATATCAGTAACAGGCTGTCATTCATACTCAGACACAATTGCACACAGAGTGGAGATACAGTAAAGGTGCACTGTGATCATCAGCAATAATATGGCTGATGGAGTCCTTGGGATCACCTAGAAGTGTTTGTACAGAGAACATTCTCACTGGAGGGCTGATGGTTCTGGAACTTGTATTCACTGGATTGAGAACTAGCCTGTGTAACATAATACAAAACTCAGCTTTTAGGCTTGTCTACACAGAGAAATTATTCCAGAGTAAAATAGGATGGGAATTTAAAGCTGTTCAGAATATCTCCCCATGTAGATGCACTTCTTCCAGAATAAATGTGCAACAGAAAAAGGCCCTTTTATTCTGGAATAAGAGTGTTCACATAGGGAACTATTCCAGTTGTTAGAACCGTCTTGCTGGGTCTGTGTAGCTCAGTATCCTGTCTTCCGACAGTGGCCAATATCAGATGCTTCAGAAAGAAAGAACAGGGCAATTATTGAGTGATTCATTCCCTGTTGTCCAGAACGGCATCTGGCAGTTAGAAGCCTAGGAACTCCCAGAGCATGGGGAGGTGCATCTCTGACTGTCTTGGCTAACAGCCATTGAGGGACATATCCTCCGTGAACTTATTTAATTCTTTTTTGGACCCAGTTATAGTTTTGGCCTTCACAACATCCCCTGGCAAGGAATTCCACAGGTTTTCTGTGCATTGTGTGAAGAAATATTTCCTGGGTTTTTTTTGTTGGTTTTAAATCTGCTGCCTATTAATTTCATTGGGTGACCCCTAGTTCTTGTGTTATGGGAATGAGCCAATTTCCCTGTGTAGAGGTGCCCCTAGTGAAGGTATTTCATAATAGGGTGGTGGAAGCACCCCCACTCCTCTGGGTCTTGGTTAGAGGTTCCAAGTGTGTGTGTGGGGAAATGGAGGATAATCCCTGTATATGAGAACATCTCTAAGGAGTACCCAGATATGACGGTGACAAGCACTTTACAAATGTATTAATAATGATTATTAAACAGAAATGGCATCCTCTCAGTCACAGCTGGATATTAAGATGTCTGCATCCTAAACAAAGCAAAAAATTGCATCTAGAAAATAGTACTGTTGGTGCATTTGAGTACAGCTGCATTGCACAGGGGACTTTTAGTTAGAGATCCTATTGTAATTTCTCTCCTCAGCCCATCTAACTCCTCCTCCAGCAGTAAACAGGAGACAAACATTCATGCCTGCCTGGACACAAACAGGATCTGGGCTGCATCAACGAGATGGTCTTGGCAACAGATTACTAAGATGATGCATATTCTGTCTTGCCCACTGTCTGTCTCTGTCTTTCTCTCTTGCACACACACACACGTCTGTTCCAGCTGGGACAGAATAAATTGAATCCCTAAGTCCTCTTTCAAAGGAAGTGTGTGTGTGGGTTGTGGGGGAGGGTGTCCCTTTATTCTTATTTCATTCAGGAATAGTTAGGGTTCTCTGCGTCTCTTCCTCTGATCACACCAGACATGACACAGCACCTAACAGCTTTTCCAGTGCCAATCTGCCAAGTCAGTTATTTTCTGTAGATTACTGGTATCTGGCCATGTCTACAAAGAAACTCAAGCAAGCTATTGTTTTTCCGGATGCTGGGCTCAAAGCTGGAGGAGATTTCATATAAAATCAGAGAGTGAGTTATATGAGTCAAGAAATAGCCCCAGCATTAAAGTGTATCACAGTCTCCTCCTGCTCCTGTGACAGCTCTCATCACTTGAACTATCTGACTCCAGATTCCTCAAACTCTCTCAAGGTTCTCCCCAAACAATACCCATAAGACTTTGGGCTTCCCTTGCCCCCAGAAGTGCTCTCCACCTCCAAACCCCTGCCTCCAAGCTGTCCCAGAATGTCCTTCCCTCCAGGCTGTTTGGAATTCCCTGTAAAACATTGGTCCCCACTGAGTTTCCCAGGCTTCCCAGTTTCCCAGGCTCCCCTTGCTCAGGGACGCTATGAGGGGGGAAATCGGTGAGAATTTCTCACAGGTGATAAATGGAGCTGGCAGTTCTTTTCCAGGTGCCCCACAAATGCATGTAGTTACAATATTTCCCCACAATGGTTTTGTGCAAGCCAACCTCTCTTCATGATGTGTGTCTGAATTTATGCAAATATATGCCTATTTGCAAGCTACCATGTTTTTGTTTGTCTTTGTTAGAGGATGTTGGGAGGTACATGAATGTACCAGGTGGCTGGGACTATTGTGGAAAGCAGGAGTAAGGAAGAATAGAGAAACGAGGGTCTCCCTGACACCTCTTTCCTTCCTTTTCCCAGTGGCACTGACTCCATGTGCTCTATGAAGCCTGAACTTCTTGGAAGTGTATGCAGAGTTGGCTGCTTTCTGAGAGAATGAGACATGTGTCAGTCAAAAATGACAGGGGTTGCCTGAAGCTAAGCCTGTTAGGGGAAGGATTATGATCTGTCCTCCTTAACAGAGAAGGCTGAATAACTCCATATAGCGTAGGTCGAAACTCAGGATTTCCACTTTGGGAGCTATTTTGAGATTTCAAAATTTTTGTTACAATTTGGAACAAAACCAAATATTTTCAAATTTTCCCACAAAACAGAATTTCAAAAAAATTTCAGTTTTGCAATTTTTTCCTCTATGAAATGTTGCCATTTTTCTACACATTTTGATTAAAATGTTCTGACCGGCTCTAGTTCTAGAATGGCTTCAGGGCAATAGCTCCCACTACCAAGCTCCTTTGGAGATACATTTTCTTAGACTCATTAGTGATCATTATTTTTTGGGGTGGAACTGAATAGCTGAAAAAAGGTGGCTCCCAGAATGTTAGAAGGGCTTGCTGAGCCCACTGCTTAACGTGCGGACCAACTGTCTCACTGTTTCCTTGTGTCTCCCTGTCTGTATCTATCTGTTGGTTCTTGTCTTATATTTAGATTGTAAGGTCTTTGGGGAAGGGACCATCTTTTTATTCTGTTTTGGTACAGCACCTAGCACAATGAAGTTCTGGTCCATGACTGGGACTCCAAAGCAGTACCACAATACAAATTATAATAGCCCCGCTCCACAACTCTGATTTTTGCTGGTGTGTCTGCATGTGTGTACGCTTAGAGTTTGCTGTGAGCAGTCTCTTTATCCACGCAGCTTGGAAATATGGTTGATGTTTCGCCTAAATATAAAATACAAATGGATTTCTACTCCTATGCTTTTACCCACTATGTGTCTTATTTGGTACAAAGTATCAGAGTGGTAGCCGTGTTAGTCTGTATCCACAAAAACAACGAGGAGTCCAGTGGCACCTTAAAGACTAACAGATTTACTTGGGCATAAGCTTACGTGGGTAAAAAACCCACTTCTTCAGATGCAAGAATGTTTTTTATCCACAAAAGCTTATGCTGCAATAAATCTGTTAGTCTTTAAGGTGCCACCGGACTCCTCGTTGTTTTTATGTGCCTTATTATGGCTCTCTAATTCAGAACAGACTGCCTTTACTGAACAGAGCACAGATGAGAATAGTAATTGTGATCAGTGTTTGGGCGGAGGGAGGGACTGTGACTGACACTGCAGAGTTCAAGCAGCACATCCAAGAAATGCATAAACAGGAAACACTCTAAAGTAGTCTCGGCTACAGTGTAATGTTGTGATGCTAGGGTCAGTGCTATGTGCTATACTGTTCAGCTGGCTTTTCAGATGTGCTATGCCACAGTGTACGTGGCATGTCTCCGTCAATAAACTAGGCCGTTCACTTGCAAGGAGAAATAAACGGCATAGCACAGAATGCAATCATCTCCTCCCTGGGCTGGAGAAATTCTATTCAGGTGGCTCTTTCACAGATGGGATTCCATCTCATTCTGGAATAAAATGATCTGTGCATAAAAGGCAACTGGCATATGCAGATCTCAATCAGCTTGCACAGAATGGAGGCTCAGCTGAACCCCAAACACCATCACTCCTTCTTCCTAGGACCCCACAAAGGGCTCCTCATGTGGGAAGAGGTCAGGCCAGGGGTAGGAAAAGCAGAGTAGGAGCATCCCTCCCACATCCCAGGGGAAATCCATGCAAAAGGTCATATAGCCCCAGAAGTGACTTTTGCATGGAGCACCTGCACACACGAGACCCTCCCTTAAAGGGGTTTGCCAGAGCCACTGCCTTGTGAGGGGTTCCCTAGCTCCATGGCTTCTGGGGCCAGGGATTTTGCTTGGATGTTCCCATGCCTCCAGTGGACTACTGAGCAGATCTCAGGAGAGTTGTGGAATTTCAAAATGCTGCTTGTCCTTCTTCCATAGGGCGGTGAAGGGCAATCAACCCCCACTCCAATGGAGTTCAGAGGAAGCACAACCAAGTGCTTGGTGACAATGAAATATTCAGGGGATGGGACTCTACCCCCACATCTTGGTGGAAGTCCTTAGAATCATAAATGTTTTGTTTAGAGGTGGGTGAATATAACAAAACCATTTCCACTCCTTTGATGTTCACTTTCTGTGGTCATTCATGCAATCACATTTTAATCACATAAATGCTCAGGGAAATCTAATATTAAGCTTGGGTATTCACACCAGAAGTGGTACATTTCATATAGGATGGAACACTGCTTGAATTTCCAAAATCCCTAGCCAAAGCCCTGGTACAGAAGCAATTAAATGAGACAGACAGGTGTACCCTTTGCAACGAAGACTCAGATGAACACACAATTATGTTGTGCCAATGTCTGCAGTAAGGACACAAAAAAATATAGCTCAAAAACTGCAATGTAATTTATATGTCATTGGACTCTTCTTGACACAGCAAAGGGATAGGTTCCCTAAAACCCTTCTCAAAATTCCTGGATGGAGGCAATTAAAGGAGCCAGGCAAGCATCTGACAGCGACCTTTACAATGAGGAGTACACATGCAATTACTCAGAGTGAATGTGATCAGGGAAAATTAAACTTTGCATCTACCTAATAAATATTACAGGAAGCTCATTTCTAGGAATGATGCCCCAGGGAGACCTGTCTTGTCCAGGAAAAAAATGTTAAACTAACATTTGATAACTTTCCCTGAAAGATGAAAAACTCCGGGGGAAGCTTCAAGCCCCCCTTCTTATTGTAAGAGTTCTGCTCATCCAATTGTGACATCTTGGGGATCACCCAGACCAGGAAGGGGTTCTGCCACTCAGTCCTGCAACCCTGGGTGCCTTAATGCCATACTGCTACGGCTCAGCATTCTGATGCCAGTAGTAATCTTAAAAACATAAAGTCTCAACCTGGCACCCACCAGCATAGTTACTCCTTGCAGGATGACACAAACAGCCTTCCCAGTCCTGAGTCGTCTCAGATCCATCTACCCTGAGTTCTTAACTACCAGACACTCAGACTCTTCCTCTCTGGTTCATTGCCCCCAAAGGTGTGAAACCCACCCCCCGTTATCAGTCCATTTGGGCCTCCAGATGCCACACAGCTTGCACAACAGAGACCTGCTTGGGGTAAAAATAAACACAAAGTTTAATAGAAAAATCACAAGATTCAAAGATGAAATAGGAAAGAAAAGCAAACACATACAAGTTACACAGAAAATAAACATAACGATGCAACCTCAAGCTTTGCACGTCCATATCACTAAATTCCCTTTTCTAATACAAGTTACCTATTGCTACTGAACAGTTTCCTGGCATGCCCTCTGTTACAGAGAGAATCCGGTGTTTCACAAACAGTGCCCGCTTAGGTATTGCCCTCAGTTTCTGTATAAAAAATCCCAGACTCAAGCCTGTTTTTAAAAGGTTTTCTCTCTTGTCATGGTGACTCATCATTATTCAGGGTGGGGAGAATTCCCTCTTTTTTCAATACTAGGGTTTGGGGTTTTTTTCAGTTTCAACCAGTTATTTCAGTGTTTCCCTATTAACTTTAATGGTCCACCATTGTCTCTTTCTAGCTGGACCACAGATGAGTGCTTGAAGTTGGTTTTGTATAAACAACTAACCGGAGAGGAGCTATGTGTATTTGAAATTGTAGTACAAGTTATGAACGTAGTATTCAGTATACATAAATACATAGATTCATTATCACTGTCTGTGCACATATCTTATACAAGCTTTCATATAAGATCTTACAAGACATTTTTATACACAATAATATTGTATACAACCAGTTGGTTCAATTGCTTACTCTTTGGGGTTCAGACCCTCTGTTATCCCCTGGGGATGTCTGGACCATGACTGTCAAGGAATGTGACTTGTCTCATGAATTACAAACAACCAATGAAGTTCAAATTTCAAATACTGAGTAATGAAAATGACACATAACCAATCTAGATAATAAAAAAAAAATCTTGCAAAAAATCCTTAAATTCAAATATTAAAAAACTCAAACTAGATCCACTAAGGACATTCCGCAAACCAAAAAAACAGGCTACGTTTAAAGAGTAAATTATTTGATGGAAATTATTCACTAGGTGCTAAACTTCTTTCTTAATTTAAAATGCTAAAAATGTACTCGTCCTGTTTTCATTCTGGCATTTGAATAGAAAAGAAAAAATCAGGGTCTATATAAGGAAAACATTACAATCACTGGACTTAAAAAATGTAATTATGTGTGTAAGTGCACTTACTTTGAGCAAACATTTATCTAATATGGTTGGCATGGTAGCAAGGAAAGCAGTTGAACCTATCCAGAAGAAAGAGGCTTTCATTACAACCTTACCAAACACCCAAATTAACAAAGAAATGGAGTAAAATAGTTTTTTTGATCTCGCATCCTCTCCCCAGAATAACCTGAGACTTGACTAACCTTGAGATGTGTCTCATCTTTCTCTTCTTTAACTGGGGAATGAATTAGGAATGTAAGGTAGTTGCAGGATGGGATTTTTCTAACAAATAAATATTCTGTGTTGTCAACTCTCACGAGTCTCGCAATATTTAGGGTGAAATACTGGCCCCATTAAAGTCAATGGTCTTCTTAAAGCCAATTGCTGAAGTGAGGGATTACTTGGAGAATCTTACTTATTTTTTTTAAAAAGCGAAAGCTATGTGTCTAGTCCTCATGGCTGCAGAGAAAAGCTTGAATACATGAAGTGAGTGCACCCTAAAAACTTAGAAACCAGAAGACAAATTAAAAGATCCTATAATGTATTATTTTTTTATGATTTTAAACCAGTCTCATGACTTTTTGGAAACTGTCATGGTTTTTGAATACTTGGGAGAGGCAATATGTTTTAATAACCATAGCAAAAGTTGATTGACTATGGATACTTCATTTTAGATCTGATTCTATAACCACCACCCATGCTGAGTAGTACTTAATCCATGCAAATTGTCCATTGAGTTCACGGGAACTATTCATAAGGGTAAGTGCTACTCAGTGTGAATAGGGATGCAGAACTGGGTCCTTCATTAATAATCTGGAGATAATTCAATACAAGTTACTAAATTAAATTAAACATATTTTCAAATTCACTGCTTGAGCTCACCATGTGCGAGGAAAACCCTCCAATGATTTCCAGTGTTAATCCAGTGTAACACATTTTGTGAAGGAGATATTTCCTGGAAAGTAAAGGGTGGGGGGTAAAGAATAGTAGGACCGAACCCTTTCATCACAAGAGGCAAACTCTATCAAGCCTTGGGTGAATGTGTGGGGTGGGAGCAGGATCAGACTCTGAAACGAGATCTGGCCCTTATCTCTCGCTGATGCATTCAGTGACATGTGGCATGCATTCAGTGAAAGACAAATTGAAAGCTGGCTTTTTGGCTGTGATATGCCACAGTGTAGGAGGCCTTCATGAGCTGAAAAACCAGTGTGTATTATGCCTTCCCTTGGGTGAGAAGTACACCACATGTCACAGAATGTTGCAGTTCCCTCCCTTTGTCTTCCCTTAGACAGTGCTTTTAAAGGAATTAAACTGGGGGCTGTTACTATTCAATACAAGTTCTATGTTACAATTACTAACAGATCAGTAACTTGTATAATGACAACAGTACTTGGCATTTACATAGCACTCTATCTGTTCAAAGCACTTTGCAAACGTGTATTACTTACAGTCTATCGACCATGCTATTTGCATGCTGCCTTTAGCAAGGGGTGGGGCACTGGGAGCAATCTGAGCCACAATTCATGACAGGGCTAATTATTTCTAATTGTTTGGATTCCAGTAGTGCCTCCAAGTCTCAGCCGAGATCAGAGTTCCATTGTGCTTGACACTGTACATGCACTAAGGGTAGGTCTACACTTACCTCCGGGTCCGGCGGTAAGCAATCGATCTTCTGGGATCGCCATCGACGCCGGTACTCCAGCTCGGCGAGAGGAGTACGCAGCATCGACGGGGGAGCCTGCCTGCCGCATCTGGACCCGCGGTAAGTTCGAACTAAGGTACTTGGAATTCAGCTACGTTATTAACGTAGCTGAATTTGCGTACTTAGTTCGAAGTGGGGGGTTAGTGTGGACCAGGCCTTAATAAGAGATAGTCCCAAAATGCTCACACTCTAACTAGATGAAACATAAGATTTAGGGCAGTTAAGCTCTGGAATAGACTTCCAAAGTAGGTTGTGGAAGCCCCATCATGGGAGGCAAGACAAATGGCTGTCAGGGATGGTCTAGGTTTACTAGCCTGCCGCACCGGGGGCCTGACTAGACGACCTCTCCGAGGCCCTTCTAGCCCTACATTTCTATGATTCTATAAAGTATTATTATCCCTATTTTGCAGACAGGCAACTGAAGCACAGAGAGGTAGGTGACTCAACTAAGGTCACATAGAAAGTCTGTGTTAGAAAGTCTGTATTAACCCAGACCTCCTGAGTCCCAGTCTGGGGCTAGATCCTTAGCTGTTGTAAACCAGCATAACTTCAATGAACCCAGTGAAGCTGTGCTGAATCAAACCTGATCAGGCCCGCTGCATCTTAACCACAAGATCATCCTTTCTAGGACTCCATGAGGTTGTTCTGGCAGCCAAGGATAGAATCATAGCATCATAGAATATCAGGGTTGGAAGAGACCTCAGGAGGTCATCTAGTCCAACCCCTTGCTCAAAGCATCAACTAAATCATCCCAGCCAGGGCTTTGTCAAGCTAGGCCTTAAAAACCTCTAAGGATGGAGATCCCACCACCTCCCTAGGTAACCCATTCCAGTGAAATAGTGTTTCCTAATATCCAACCTAGACCTTCCCCACTGTAACTTGAGACCACTGCTCCTTGTTCTGTCATCTGCCACCACTGAGAACAGTCTAGATTTATCATCTTTGGAACCCCCCTTCAGGTAGTTGAAGACTGCTATCAAATCCCCCCCTCACTCTTCCCTTCTGCAGACTAAACAAGCCCAGTTTCCTCAGCCTCTCCTCATAAGTCATATGCCCCAGGCCCTAATCATTTTCATCAGCCTCTGCTGGACTCTCTCCAATTTGTCCACATCCTTTCTGTAGTGGAGGGCCCAAAACTGGACACAATACTCCAGATGTGGCCTCACCAGTGCCAAAATAGAGGGGAATAATCACTTCCAACTCCACCAGAGAGGTCCTTTGGGGCCATCTGCCTGTCCCAAGTCAGGATAAAGGAGGAGGGTTGGGCGTGGGGCTAGCAACTCCACCCCGTAAAAAATCAACCTGCTATAGAAACGCCAACAATAGAGATAACAGAGACTTTTAGCCTGGAAAAAGAAGGGTCTTCAACTCGAAGACGCATGACGCTGGGTGGTGAAAGTCGTGAGGAAGCCACTAAGCTGATTACCCTTCTTGCAACCAGGAGGATTACCATTGGTACATGGAACGTGAGGACCATGTACGAGTCAAGAAAGATGGCACAGGTCGCAGCAGAGATGAGGAGCAACAACTTGACCCTACTAGGCATTAGCGAGACAAGATGGATGCAAGCTGGACAAAGACGACTGTTGACAGGAGAGCTGTTGTTGTATTCCGGACATGAAGAGAGTGACGCACCCCACACACAGGGAGTAGGCTTCATGTTGTCCAAGCAGGCACAGAGAGCACTGATTGGTTGGGAGGCACATGGTTCCAGGATCATCACAGCATCCTTCAGAACTAAAATGAAGAGGATTAAGATGAATGTTGTACAGTGCTATGCTCCAACCAATGACAGTGAAGAGGGGGACAAAGACTATTTTTACAATAGACTTCAGAAAATATTAGAGATTCTCCCAGACAAAGACATTACCATCCTTATGGGAGATTTTAATGCCAAAATTGGACCTGACAACACAGGATATGAACAAGTCATGGGGACCCACGCTCTGGGAGAGATGAGTGAGAATGGAGAGAGATTTGTGGATCTGTGTGCACTTAACAACTTGGTCATAGGAGGTAGCATCTTTCCTCACAAGCGGATCCACAAGAGTACCTGGGTATCGCCAGCAGGCATGATAGAAAACCAGATCGATCATGTCTGTATTAGCAAGAAGTTCAGAAGATCTTTGCAGGACGTTAGAGTTAGAAGAGGAGCAGACGTAGCGTCCGACCATCACTTAGTGGTGGCCAGATTGAAGCTGAAGCTGAAGAAGAACTGGATAGACGCGTCAGATAGAAGAGTGAAGTTCAACGTTAGCCTTTTGAAGGATCATAAGATCAAGGAAGATTTTGGACTGACGCTGAAGAATAAGTTTTCAGTACTACAGGATCGGTCTGAGGAAGAGGAAGACAGTGTATCCAACAGATGGCAGAAAGTGAGAGAGACACTTAGGTCAGCATGCCAGGAAGTGCTTGGAATTAAGAAATATCAGCAGAAAGAGTGGATCACAGCAGAGACCTTGACTAAGATAGAAGATAGAAAGAAGAAGGCAGTAGTTAATAACAGCAGGACTAGAGCAGCAAAGGCTAAAGCGCAAAAAGAGTATGCTGAAGCCCATAGAGCAGTGAAGAGGAATATTAGGAAGGATAAGAGAGATTATGTGGATGGACTGGCAGCAGAAGTGGAGCAGGCAGCATACAACGGTAATATGAAACAGCTGTATGACATCACCAAGCGACTGTCTGGAAAGTTCAGCAAACCAGAGCGTCCCGTCAAAGACAAGCAGGGAAAGTCTATAACAGAAATAGAACAACAGATGAATAGATGGGCGGAGCACTTTGAGGAACTCCTGAATAGACCAGCACCATTAAATCCACCAGACATTGACCCAGCCAACGAAGACCTTCCAATCAATTGTGATAAACCAACCAGAGATGAGATCAGAAAAGCCAAAACTATGATGAAGAATAGGAAGGCGGCTGGACCTGACGATATTCCAGCAGAGGCCCTGAAAGTAGATCTGGATGTTTCAGTGGAAATGCTGTACCCCCTCTTTGAGAAGATATGGGAAGAAGAAGTGATTCCAGCAGACTGGAAAGAGGGATATCTTATTAAAATCCCCAAGAAAGGAGACCTCCGCAATTGTGCCAACTACAGAGGAATCACACTTCTGTCGGTGCCAGGGAAGGTCTTCAACCGAGTTCTCTTAGAGAGAATGAAGGATGCCGTCGACCCACAGCTACGAGATGAGCAAGCAAGTTTCCGGCAAAATAGATCATGCACGGACCAGATAGCAACGCTTCGCATCATAGTCGAGCAGTCTATGGAGTGGAACTCCTCATTATACATCAACTTTGTTGACTATGAAAAAGCATTTGATAGCGTGGATCGAGAGACTCTCTGGAAGCTCCTTCGGCACTATGGCATCCCAGCAAAGGTGGTCAACCTGATTAAGAACTTATATGATGGCATACACTGTAGAGTGATCCATAGAGGGCAGCTTACAAACAGCTTCCAGGTGCGAACCGGAGTCAGACAAGGATGCTTGTTGTCACCATTTCTCTTTCTCCTTGTCATTGATTGGATTATGAAGACATCCACTTATGAGCGTAGGAACGGAATCCAGTGGACGTTGTGGACCCAGCTTGATGACCTGGATTTTGCCGATGACCTTGCACTCCTTTCGCATCGCAAACAGCAGATGCAAGAGAAGACCAACGTAGTGGCAGCCATGTCATCACAGGTTGGCCTCAACATCCACAAGGACAAGACCAAGATCCTCAAGATTAACTCCATCAGTAATGACCCAGTCACACTGAATGGAATCCCTCTGGAAGAAGTGCAGTCCTTCACCTACCTAGGCAGTATCATCGACCAACAGGGTGGCACGGACGCAGACATCAAAGCAAGGATTGGTAAGGCAAGAGCAGCTTTCTTACAGCTCAAGAACATCTGGAGCTCTAGAGAGCTGTCTTTGGCAACAAAGATTAGACTGTTCAATTCCAACGTGAAATCAGTCTTATTGTATGGAGCTGAAACCTGGAGGATAATTAAAACAACCACCAGGAAGATCCAGACCTTCATAAATAGTTGCCTTAGAAGGATTCTCCAGATCCACTGGCCAGACACCATCAGCAACATCTACCTCTTGGAGAGGACCCATCAACTTCCAGCAGAGGAAGAAATTAGAAGGAGAAGGTGGGGTTGGATAGGACACACACTACGCAAGCAGCCAACCAACATCACTAGACAGGCATTGCGGTGGAACCCCCAAGGCAAGCGGAAAAGAGGCCGTCCAAGAAACACCTGGCGACGCGACCTTCAGGCTGATAGCATAAAAATGGGCTATACCTGGAACCAGCTAGAGCAAATGGCCCAGGATAAAGGACTCTGGAGATCTGTGGTTGGCGGCCCATACCCCGACTGGGGTGACGGGCATGAGTGAGTGAGAGTGAATCACTTCCATCAATCTGCTGGCAATGCTGCTACTAATGCAGCCCAATATGCCGCTAGCCTTCTTGGCAACAAGGGCGCACTGCTGACTCATATCCAGCTTCTCATCCTCTGTAATCCCCAGGTCCTTTCCTGCAGAACTTCTGCTTAGCCAGTCGCTCTCCTAGAGCATAGCAGCATTCTGACTATGCCCTAATACGAAGATCAGTATGGGCATTGGCAGAGATCTACTAAATCAGCCCTACAGCAGATGGGCTATCCTCTTGCACTAGGAGAATTGCCAGGAAGCCAGCTTTCTGGCCTTTGTGCAACTGAAACAATGCAAAAAGGTATGACTCTGGCGACAGTCTTTGCAGTTAGGAATGCACATGTGACTACTCTGTGTGATGTGATCAGCCAAAATTAAACTGAATCTAAGCAGGACAAATAATCTGACCCAGGTATTTTAGGGTTTTTTTTAATTTTTCATCCAATTTTTCCATTTTTGATTATTTTTGCTAAACCTTTATTATATCATTTCATCTGAAAAACTATTTAGGGTAGCGCTAAAGTGAAGACTAACTTGTCAAGGCAGTCTGAATGTATTGTTAAAATATAATAGCCCCAGAGTGGGAAATCTAATTAGTGGAAGATTAATGATGTTTCAGGCAGGCCTATTAACTCAACTATTTACTTGCGCATAACAAAAGCCTGCTAATATATGGAAGAAGAAACGAATGAATCATTTATTAAAATCTTGTAGGCATTTTTCATCGTGTAATAATGAACAAATTATCAAAGAAGATTTTATTTGCAGATCTTGCTTTTTAAAATTTTTAGAAATAAGTGTAATTTGTGTGGGAGAGGGAAGGAACTGAGTTTGCTTCTTCTGTTTCCTTCATTTCAGTGAAATGTTCAGACCCCTAACAACTTCCCTGACAACTACTAGTAATATACACTGCATCAAAGCACTGGTTTGCTACTAAAAGGCCTTCAGCCACTAGCTCTTACAAAGCTTACATTTGTATGGTAGAGTATCCAAGAGTATAGTAGAGGAGAGAAAGTATTGATATTGATGGAGGGTCATAATAGCCTGGTAGTTTGAAAAATCAATTCTTCTCTGCTCAGTTTTCTGCCAATTCCAGCTAGCTCTCCTTGGGGGGAGGGGTGTCAACTTGCCTCTAGACAAATGAAAAGGTTCTAGGATGTCTCATTCACCCCCAACAGTTAGGAAGGCTAGAAAGATTCACAGATTCTAAGGCCAAAAGGGACCACTGTGATCATCTAGTCCAGCAGGTTTCAAACTGTGGGTCGGGACCCCAAAGTGAGTCACGACCCCATTTTAATGGGGTCGCCAGGGCTGGTGTAAGACTTTCTGGGCACCCAGCCCCACCACATGGGGCCGAAGCCAAAGCCCGAGCCCCACCGCCTGAGGGCTTTAGCCCTGGGTGGCAGGGCTCAGGTTACAGCCCTTCCTCCCGCATTCCCCTTCCCCTGCACCTGGGCTTTGGCTTTGACATACACCGTGGCCCAGGGCAGTGGGGTCCCCGCCCCGGTCATGTAGTAATTTTTGTTGTCAGAATGGGGTCGCGCAGCAATGAAGTTTGACAACCGCGATCTAGTCTGACCTCCTGTGTAACATAGGCCATAGACGTTCCCCCAAATAATTCCTAGAGCATAGCTTTAAGAAAAAAATATCCACTTTGGTGGAGAATCCACCACAACCCTTGGTAAATCATTCCAGTGGTCAATTACTCTCACCATTAAAAATGTACATCCTATTTCCAGTCTGAATTTGTCTAGCTTCAACTTCAAGCCATTGAATCTTTGCTAGCCTGAAGAGCCCATTATTAAATATTTGTTTATCAAGTACCTCTTATCTTTCTCTTTGTTAGGCTAAATAGATTGAGCTCCTTGAGTCTGTCACTATAAGGCATGTTTTCTAATTCTGTAATCATTGACCAACGATGCCAGCTTCCACCCTCCCGTGTTATATTTTCAAACAAGCACCTTCTGGCCTTATCCTAGGCTGCTCTTCACTCTTGGGAGAGACTCCCTGCAAGCCTTTGCAAAGCTACCTCATTGTCCTTCAGATCCCTTCCTAAAAATATCTACCTTGCCAAGATACCCACAAAAAATGACTGGTTCTCCTTAATGCTGCCACAATATAAATAAGAAATACTCTAAACAATGAAATTTCAGGATAATCACTCTATGTGTCAGTTTGAAGTGATGTGAACAGCTACAAGCGTGGCTCAGAGCTCTTACTGTTTAGAATATCACCGGGTTTCATCATCACTGGGATTCTCGGTCTGTTATTATCCAGTTTTTAAGGTCTCCAAAATTTTGATTTTACGAATTACACCCATGCAGTGTAGCATATATCTATGCCACGCCAAGAGTTCTAGATCAAAGGTAACTGGTAACAGCCAATCACCATGCTTACTCTACAGCTAATCTGCATACAACAATTTCATTGGCTGTATAAGGAAGACTACACAGGTGACTGATTACTTGGCTCAACTGCCACACGTGTGTGACAGCATGGACTTTTCGCTATTGGTAATGGTAATAATGGATTGTTTGCCTTGGCCACAATATTACTCAGTGACTCTGGGAATGAGCTCGAGTCATGTCCCTGTGTGGTGCCTGATTTGCCTTGAGGAGGCCTGTTCACTGCACTGGTGTGTGATGTGTATTTGCTTCAAGCCCTTCTTATGGGTGAGGGCCTTAAGACTAAATCCAGGAGCTCTGAGGGTGATGCAGAATGTGGTTCTGTGAAGTACCATCATTGTTTTTCCTCAGCACCAAAACAACCAGCATCCAGTGGATGAAGAGATGATGGTTCTAGCTTCAGCTTCTGCACTGTCCTCTAAGAGTATGTCCACACTGCAATTACACACCCATGGCTGGCGAATGCCAGCTGACTTGGGCTCACAGCGCTGTTTAATTCCAGTGTAGACTTCCAGGCTCAGGCTGCAGCCCGAACTCTGGGACCCTCCCACTTCACAGGGTCCTAGAGCTCGAGCTGCAGCCTGAGCCCAGAAGTCTGCACTGCAATTAAACAGCCCCGCAGCCTGAGCCCCGCAAGTCCAAGTCAGTTGGCCTGGGCCAGTCGTGGGTATCTAATTGCAATGTAGACATACCCTAAGAAGGCACCTGGAACTGCACCTTTATAAACCCTCCAGGTCTCTGGAACAAATATATGCCTAATGAGGCTCTTAGCATTTGATTCACACTAAGCCATCCTAAACTACACTAAAACAGTAGTAAAAACACTACAACTAACTAACTAGAAAAGCATTTTGGATAAAAAAGCAGTAGTGTAAGAATTTGATAGCCAGACTCTAGGTTCCTCTACTGGCTACTGTAGAGGATGAGGAAGACCTGAGGCCATTGAAGACTGCACTTCCTTTTGTAACCTCAGGCTCTGAACATTCAGTACCACAATTTGGCACTCACCGGGCTCTAAATGATGCAGCTTCCTGGTGGTTTCAAAAGTTCTGGTGTCATGGGCCCCATTCCTGAGAGTGAGAATATGCAGAGACCTGGGAAGAAGAATATACTGTTTTTGTTCATGTTCTCAGTGGCAAATGTAAGTCCCCATTGAATTCATGCCTAGGGGGAAATAAAAGTGAATTTCCAAATAGCCAAGTGTATGCTCACAGAAGAGCTTCATTTATTTAGAGCTGGGACAGCGCTGTGGAGTTCACATCCAGATCCAGACCCAAACTTCTTTCAAAGGCCAAGGGCATTCTGCTGCAGGCCTCTCTCTCTCTGCCCACAACTGGAAATAAGGCAGCTAGTATCCTCAACAAGGGGAGAGGCTGTGTCAACAGACTATACCATTAATTCAAGTTTATATAGTATTTTTCATCCTGAAGGATTCTAAACCCTGTCACAAATTACTGTGCTGTACAATCAAACAATGCCATTGAAATACAGCACCTTATGGGATGGAGAACTGCTGCCATCTGGCATGGAATATATTGCACAACAGGGAAAAGCTCTACTCTTTTCAAAGGTGCAATGAAATATTTAATGTCCATGCAGAGCAGAGAGAATTTCCATTTTAAAAGGCTTAGCTGAAAAACCCACAACACAGTAAACTATGTGTGCTAAAGTTTTATACTCCAGAGGCTGAATCACTGAGAGTCATCCTGCCACAATGTAAGCCTGTGCTTCCAAGGAGACTAGGTATCCACTAAGACTACTAAGCTATCACACAAGAGAGTATGAAGTGGAAGGTGGGAAGATGGAGTGTATATTGTCATTTGTTGTCCTGAAATTGTTTGCTGAATTGTGACTAGTTCCTTTGAACTATCTTTAGTGTCCTGGGCAGCTGTTGAAGTTCTTGGCATTATGTTACTGTAGTTCCCGTCATAATAGCTCTTTGGTACTGTACCGTACGTAAGCAACCTCAAACTGTCATGTAAAAAAGCCAGAGGATATTTTCCCTGATGTAGGGGCTTTGTCCTAGATGGCGTGTACAAGCAAGTGAGGAAATATTTATTTCACTGACAGCTAAGATTATTAACACAACCTTACAGGGAGTCACTTGCCAGTTTGCCTTGAACAAGCCCTTATGGAAGAAACTATTGCTTAATGTTGGTAATCTCTATTCCTATATTTTGTGAAATATTATTGAGATGTTTCTGGAGAGGCAAATCTGATGTCTTTTGAAGTCTTCAGATTTCCTTTCAACCCCGCTTTAGGTCTTTATATGGCATGGAGACAGCACAGCTCTTATTGTTCTGCCAAAAATCCAATGTAAACCTTGCATCCTCTTGTATCAAATGAAAAAGAAGCTTCCTAAGTAAACAACTGTGATCTTAATCCTGTTTTTGTAGCCCATCCAAAGCCAGTGGGAATTTTGGGTGTGTAAGGTGTCACGGCTCAGGGCCAGCTGCATCTGTAACCCTTTTCTTTGGTCTCTGAGTGCACCCCTTGAGGTGTTAGACTTTGTGCCTTCACCGGTCCTGGGGTAGAATCCTGTGATTCTTCCACTCTTAGACTGGGCCCAGGATACAGTCCCTTATGTACTCCCTATGATTACTCAGCAAGCCCAACCTCTGGTGACTGGGGTTCCCCCTAGCTCCAAAACCTTGCTCCCCCCTCTACCAAATGCAACTCTTTATATGTACAACCAAAGTCCTCTGTCTGCCCTGTGTCTCTGGAACTTGATTAACGGTCTACTCCAGCTACAGACTGCAAGCTGGTGGTCAGCGGTATCAATGGCTGATGATGGACCTAAAAGCATCAGCAAGGCCACCTGACTGTTTGTCCAGACACTGAGTGGAGATCAAACAATAAGAGCAGTGCCATCCCCATGCCATATTCATACCTAATGCCAGAATCATAGGGTTGGGGGAGCTAAACTTTAAAACTATTGGTTCTTTGCATTGTCCTTTAAATATCAGTAAATAGAGGGCTACTTGAAGCTATTTCTTGCAACGAAGTCCTGCTTGAATTAACCCCATGTAATCCTATAGCAAACACCACAATAACAATGGAACACATAATATTCATAAAATATTACAGATAGTACTCATGTGCTTCACGTAAGTTATGATGGATCAAGCCCAAACCTCTTAATATTCTGTTATATTGTCCAAGATGTTGCATGAATAAATCAGCCTTGATAGTATCATCCATTAATTTAATTGAAGAAATTTAAATCACTAACTGCATTCCTCTGAAATATTTTAGGGACAGCTGAAGATGTTTTTTAAGTGTGCTATTTGCATCCTTCTGCTTGTTGAAAGACACCTGAACTTGGCTTAAGAATCTGAACTGATCTCTATTTTCCAGGAAAACAAAATAAGAGATTCTGTAAATTCAGAAATTTAAGTATCTAGGATGGATGCATGAATAGATAAGATATATCACTATCTTTTTCACAGAAGTGGCCAAATCCTGGAGCCCTCATTTCAGTCCATGGGATTTCAGTGGGAGTTTCGCATCAGTAAGGACTTGTGGGGTTTGGCCCAAGGTTTAGTGGATTCTTCTGATCCTTATCCCTATCCATTGTCCTAATTCTTCTTCTTCTTTATTGGAACTGCAGTAGTCCCTAGAGCAGGGCTTAAATTCTCATAGAGTATTTCCTAGAGCCCCACACGTGTTCCCCCCCAACACACACCATTCTCCACCTACCAGACAAACAAAAAGCTACTCGAGGAGGCTCCACAGCTGTATCATGATGTTTTCACTTTTTTTTTTCTTCCCTGATGTTGCTCCTGAGATCAGTTGCGGCATGTCTTCCTTTCCCAATCCAAGGTCTCACATATGGCTCAGCATTGAACATCAAGAGAAGGGGTCCTAACAAGCTTATGATCAGTAGCGTTGATATGGTCTGCATTTTTATAGATTGTAAAGGGATCATGATTATGTTCATGTGCGAGAAACCCTGTTCACATTCGCTTGATGTCATCAGTATGATATTGACACATAATTTACAAGAGATTTTACGGGGGCTGGCATTGCCTTCTGGTGACTGTCCTTGTACTCTCTGAACCCACGCACTACCGCTATCTTGTCCAATTGTAACCTCTGGCAGAGAGCCTGGACTTCGTATTCTCCATGGAGTATGTCGGCATCCTTCAGCCAGTTCCTAGGGTATAGAAATTTGATGTCAGCAGCATGTTGCTTGTTAGTTTTGTCTCTGAGACTATGCTGCAGCTGGTTTGCCAAACTTCTGTAGAATTGGGATTGGTTGATTGATGTGATGCCTTTTGTGTTTGTGTTCAGGGCGATCCCCTGAAACTGCATTGCAGCTTTGGTTTCTCATGCAAGCCTCTCTTGCTCCCGTTTCTTGCATTCTCTGTTCAAAAACACAAATCTGACTCAGAATTTTGTCTTGTGCACTTTGGGTGTTGATTTCCCTGGACTGTAGCTCAAGTGACAGTTCCACCAACTCTTATTGAGTGTCAGAAAATATGGCCAGGTTGAGTACAAATGATGTAGATGTCAGGTGTTTCTGGAGTCCACTGAACATGTCATTTTCTTTACCGTGTGCGTCCATTGACTGCTGGAAGTGAAGAAAGAGAGCACCGTAATTCTTCAAGACTGCTGTCACTGCACTGCTACTTAATGCAACCATCATGTTCCCAGACCGCACCCAATTTTCAAGATTTCTTCATGCAAAGTTGCTGAATTTTCTTGACGTTCCCTTGCGCTTTTAGGGAAGGCATGGTAAGGCGAGTAGAGTTTGTCCATAAGTACTTTAAAGTGATTGATTCCATAAATGTCCCACATGACGTTGTGAATAGAGTTTCAATCGGTGAGCAGAGCAGGGCCAGACAACTACCTTTGGAATATGCAGCTGTATCAGAGTAGCCACTCTGCTTTTCTGACCTAGTAGGACTGCAGCTCCACCACAAGCAAAAGCAACCAAGTGCAGATGCTGCAACCCAGCTTCCATTTTCTAACATTTAGCCATGGGACTTTCGCAAAAATCATTTTTTGTTGGCTGTCTGACCAACACAGCGGTAAGTCACTCCCACCACAGTGCAGTTCATCATTGTGTTCTTGCTCGTCAAGGGTGCTCTGCACTGCTTCCAACAGTGCCACTAATTTCCCCAGTGTCCTCCGAATCAGTTTCCTCTTCCTTGAAAAAAAAAACAATTGTGATTTTATTTTTTTGACTTGTTGGGAAACTGAAAACTATACACAGAAATCAACCACACACAAATCAGGTGTGATCACCCAGTGACCTTGACCCTCGTTTATTACATTAGAAAGACATGCTTGTTTATATTCTGTGTCAGCCACCCATATCCATGGTCTTCCAGCCTGCGAGGGCTCCAGCTGCTCTCCATATACAGTATGTAAATATGTTAATTTGTCATAATTAGCACGAAAATAAATTACACAGTACTCACAAAAATAAATTGTCTCATGATTATTTTTATTTACACGAGGGGTTCTCAACTGTTTTTCTTTCTGAGGTTCCCCCCCTCCCTCCTGCCAACATGCTATTAAAAACTCCAGGGCCCAGCTGGGAGGAGAAGGGGCTCCGGGATTCAGCCCCACGGTGTGCACCATGGACCCCCAGAAACCGTCTCACGGCCCCCCAGAGGGCCACTGACCCCCAGTTGAGAACTCCTGGTTTACACCACACAACACCATCAGACTGGAGTCAAGGTTTGAAAAATATTTATAAGAGCTCCACTCTGGACAGCTGTGGCTGAATTTAAGTGCTGCCCTAGAGGCAACAGTCCTATTGTACAAACACATAACAAGACAGCTCCCCCTCGCCCCCCTGCGCAAAGAGTTTACTACTGATTTCCATTTCCCTGTAGGAACAAAGTAGACACACAAGTATTAATTTAATACCAGTTCAGTTTAGATTCACACCATTCAGACTGACAAACCAATTTCCACCTGTCACTATGATTCAGTTCTATTTGATGCTCTCTTCAAGTGTTCCTCTAAGCAACAAATCTAGCTGGTTTCTATGACAGCCACCTAGTTGACTTTATATAGAATCATACAATCATAGAAATGTAGGGCTGGAGGAGATCTTGAGCCTGCCCCTGTGCTGAGGCAGGACCAAATAAACCTAGACCATCCCTGACAGGTGTTTGTCCAACCTGTTCTTAAAAACCCTCAGTGATGGGGATGTCACAACTTCTCTTGGAAGCCTATTCCAGTAGTTAACTATCCTTACAGTTAGCAAGTTTTTCCTAAAGTCTAAACTAAATTTCCCTTGTTGCAGATTAAGCCCATTACTACCTCTCCTACTGTCAGTGGGCATGGAGAACAATTGATCACAGTCCCTTTTATAACAACCCTTAACATATTTGAAGACTTATTAGGTAACCTCTAAGTCTGCTTTTCCCAAGACTAAATATGCCCAGTTTTTTTAACCACATTGGTCAGGTTTTCTAAACCTTTTATCATTTTTTATTGCTTGCCTCTTGACTTTCCAATTTATCCACATCTTTGCAAAAGTGTGGCATCAAGAATTGGACACAGTACTCTAGCTAAGGCCTCTCCACTGCCCCTCTGCCATGGTACATTGGCCAAACCGGACAGTCCCCATAAATGGACACCAATCGGACATCAGGACTCACCTGTCCTCCATGAGTTCTTGAAGATAACGGCTAAAGGTTCCAAGCTTGCTTCAGCTACTTCCATAAGTACCCCTAGGATGAACTTCATCAGTTCCTGCTAGCTTGAGTACATCTAGCTATCTAAATATTCTTTAACTTGTTCTTTCCCTATATTGGTTTCCATTCCTTCCTCCTTGTTATTAATATTGTATTGAGTAACTGGTCATCATTAACTTTTTTAGTGAAGACTGAAGCAAAATAGGCATTAAACACATAAGGCTTCTTGATGTTATTAGCCCTCCTTCCCCACTATGTAGTGGATCTTTCCTTGAACGTCCTCTTCCTCCTCATGTATTTATAAAACAACTTCTTGCTTTTTATGTCCCTTGTAGGTGTAACTCATTTGTGCCTTAGGCTTTCTGTTTTTTGTCTACATGCTTATATTATTCTTTTGTACTCCTCCTCAGCAATTTGTCTATGTTGCCACTTTTTTGTAGGATTCTGTTTTGATTTTCAGGTCACTAAAGAGCTCCTGATGGAGCCATATTGACCTCATACTGTTCTTTCTATCTTTCCTTTGCTTCAGCGTAGTTTGCTGTTTTGTCTTCAATATTGTCTTCTGGATAAACTGAACTCCTTTATCCCTTAGATTTTCTTCCCATGAGACCTTATCTACCAGTTCTCTGAGTTTGTTAAAATCTGCTTTATTAAAATCCATTGTCCTTAATCTGCTGCTCTCACTCCTTCCTTTCCTCAGAGAGATTAAATCTATTGTTCTATGATCATTTTCACCTGAATTGCCTTCCACCTTCAGATTCGCAACCTATTCCTCCCTGTTGGTCAGAATCAGATCTAAAATGGCTTCCTCCCTCCCCCCTCCCCCATTACTTCCTCCTTTTTCTGAAACAAAAAGTTGTCCCTAATACATTCCAAGAACTTCCTGGACATTTTGTGTTTTGCCACATTACTTGTTAAACAAATGTCCTGCATCTGTACTGTACCACTTTGTGGTGTGATCCTGTCAACTTTTACCAGGTCAGAAGAACAGGGCTACATCTATACATAGATGGAACACCAATAAGGAATACATAAGTGGTGCTAGTGAGTCAGAAGGTGGAACTCTTCCCTCTGAATCAGTACTGAACAAACACCCTACTGTCATACTAGGGGTATTGTGCTGTGGCAATTACTAGCTTTTAGGGAGTTGTAAAACTGATTGCCTGGCTTCTGGTCATGAGGGTAGAAATTTTAACCCAAATACCAAAAATTGGAAATTTCATTCTATCTACCTGAATTCCCCCAGCAATTTCAGTTGGATCTGATATTGTTCTTCACTTACTTGTGTGAAAGTGTTGCATAGCATTGCTGTGCACTCAGAACAGCTGCTGCATTTCATCTAATAGGTTAGTTACATGTTTGTGATGGTTAATCCTATATTAACTGAACCCTGGTTCATTGGATATCTTGATTATTTGAAAGTCACTTTGTTCCTAAGTTCCACAGAATGAACTACAAAGATTTCGAGCCCTGTTTAGCTTAGGTACTCTGCAGGAGCGGCTCCTCCATATCGTAGGAATAATGCATGGTTGGCACTCTTATGTAATTCAGTTTTGAGGAGCTACTAAGGGAGAAAGTAGATGGATGTTTATAACTGGATGAGCTCTGACCATGAGTACTGACTTCAAAGCTAGAAGGACTGGTCCCCCTGTTACCTGAAGTTTTCAGATATTGTTCAGGTTTGTCCTGTCTATGCCTTATTCACTTAGCTCTCACTGTCTGTGTCCATACTATGGAGTTTCTGTTCCATCTTTTCTGCTCCACTGATGATAGAAACAGTGGAGACAGAGTTCCAGGCAGCTGCTGATCTTGTAAGCACAATGTCATGAAGATCTACTCTGGGCAGTGGTGAGTAGAAGGAAAGATCTTAAGCAGGTCATGGGGCTTAAAATGCTGACAGCCAGCAGTGTCTTGTATATACTTACGATCTCATTGTGATCACAACCAGTGGAGCTATAAGCTGGTAGCAATGGTGGAAAATTTTATCAAAAATGTCCTACTTCACAAGGCCAGTAGTTTTGTGAGGTTAAATTAGTTAATGTTGGTAAAATTGATTTGAGATGCTCAGACGAAAAACATTACTGAAATGCAAAGTACCATCAGACGCTGTCTGGTTCTTGCCAGATATCATTTAACTGTTAACAAAAATCCTTCACTAATTCATTAGCTTGCAGTCTTCACTTTGATTCCTGCTTGGCATTATCCTGTCTCAGGAAACTGCCTTTCGTTCTTTCCATCTGCTACATAATTATCATACACATAAATCAAAACAATATGTTTGCAGAGAACTTTTTACATCCTCACAATTATCGGTATGCGACAGGATTTATGTCCTCTTGTTTGATAGCATGGGAAGGGACAAATCTGCCAGAACCTTCCTCTGAAATATGTTGAACGAAAGAATAAATAGCTGCCTGAAACAATATTGTCAAGATTATTATTGTCACTATTCTCAAAAAACAGGTTTTCCTGGAAATTCACTTGATATGAAAAGATTTTGAAAAAAGTCTCAAAGTATGATTCTATTCTTAAAAGTGATTTCTATTCACAAAAGTGGCCCTCTGGATTCTGAGGGCACAGAATCTGACCTGCTGAGTTTACAAGTACTAATATATTGTTATTATTTATTTTTTCTCACTGTTGGTCCTGAAAACTCATCCTATATTTTTAGAGGCCAGCTGTTTTCTTCCTGCCTTCTCATGCATAGCCACCAGAATCCCTAATCCAACTGAACTCTACTGGAGGTATTTCTAGGACATCCATCACCCATTATTTTCAGGTAAACACCTTGAGTGAGATTCAGCAGATGGAATTTAATTAAGACGACATGCAAGCCAGAATAGAATCCAACTAATGCTCACAGTGCTGGCTGGGCTGTGGAGTGCTAACAGGAGTAAAAAGTAGTTAAACTCATATTTTATGTCACTGAAGGGAGCTATGAATAGGAATAAATGCAAGGAGAGGTTCTTTTGCCACAGAAATACCTTTTGGGGGTCATTTTTTCTCATCATAACTGTACTGTAAGAGACTGAACGCCATTGATGTTCACACCAAATGCCAAAGACTACCATGATAAAAAGTATGCAGAAGCTGAAGGGGCAACAAATAAATAAATCAATCCAAGTTGCAGGAACCAGGAATGTTTAAAGATCACTGATATGTGCTGGGACTTTCATAATGTAAGTGAATTGAAGAATAGGGCGACCTTTCTAATGACATCTATGCCTATAATATCATACAAGAATGGGACACTCCAGCATATGCTACAGACCATACTGGCTCTAAACGTTGGTAGTTCTGCTTTCAGAGTGCACTGAGGTCCTCCTTAGGTGACTTTTCTGGTACACTTTCTGCCTCCTTGGCATGATTCTGGACTTGCTGCAGTGGCCAAGCGGAGACAGAAATCCGTTCTGCAATTGCTACCATTAAACACTTTTTATTCTTCTAAACTAATCATTAGGCTAGACTGTTCTCTCGATATGTTCAGAATAGGAAATAAGTTCATAGAAATGAGATAAAAGCAATTTACTGTGCTGATCAATTCAGAAAATAGTTCTTTCTGAATTGGACTAATATAGAAGTCCTGGTCTTGTACACAGACGTGAAGTCTTGCTAAAAAACAACCTCAAATGAGTTCCTTTTGCATAACAAACAGTATCCGAATGTAAGGACTAAAAGGACTAAAAAATTTTTGTTTTCAAGAAAGTGATACTGGTTTTTATTTAATGACAGGAGATGTGGAGCTTCCTCAGACAACAGAACTGTTTTTGCTGATGAGCTAAAATATATACAAATACTGTATGCAGAGATTAGTTTGAATAGTCAATTCAAAGGATGAATTACTAATGAATTTCAGTTGCTGAAAAGTTTAGAAGAACTGGACATATCTAAAAGTGTGGGAAATTAATACAACTAAGATATATTGGCAGCAAATGTAACATGAGTATATGTAAAAAGAACGAGGAGTACTTATGGCACCTTAAAGACTAACAAATGTATTTGAGCATAAGCTTTCATGGGCTAAAACCCACTTAGAATCATAGAACATCAGGGTTGGAAGGGACCTCAGGAGGACATCTAGTCCAGTCCCCTGCTCAAAGCAGGACCAATTCCCAACTAAATCATCCCAGCCAGGCTTTGTCAAGCCTGACCTTAAAAACCTCTAAGGAAGGAGATTCCACCACCTCCCTTGGTAACCCATTCCAGTGCTTCACCACTCTCCTAGTGAAAAAGTTTTTCCTAATATCCAAACTAAACCTCCCCCATTGCAGTTTAGACCATTACTCCTTGTTCTGTCATCTGGTACCACTGTCTAGATCCATCCTCTATGGAACCCCCTTTCAGGTAGTTGAAAGCAGCTATCAAATCCCCCCTCATTCTTCTCTTCTGGAGACTAAACAATCCCAGTTCCCTCAGCCTCTCCGCATAAGTCATGTGCTCCAGACCCCTAATCATTTTTGTTGCCCTTTGCTGGACTCTTTCCAATTTTTCCATATCCTTTTTGTAGTGTGGGAATCAAAACTGGACACAGTACTCCAGATGAGGCCTCACCAATGTCGAATAGAGGGGAATGATCACGTCCCTCGATCTGCTGGCAATGCCCCTACTTATACAGTCCAAAATGCTGTTAGCCTTCTTGACAACAAGGGCACACTGTTGACTCATATCCAGCTTCTCATCCACTGTAACCCCAGACCCTTTTCTGCAGAACTGCTGCCTAGCCATTCGGACCCTAGTCTGTAGGAGTGCATGGGATTCTTCCGTCCTAAGTACAGGACTCTGCACTTGTCCTTGTTGAACCTCATCAGGTTTCTTTTGGCCCAATCCTCTAATTTGTCTAGGTCCCTCTGTATCCTATCCCTATCCTCCAGCGTATCTACCACTCCTCCCAGTTTAGTGTCATCTGCAAACTTGGTGAGAGTGAAGTCCACGCCTTCCTCCAGATCATTAATGAAGATATTGAACAAAACCGTCCCCAGGACCAACTCTTGGGGCACTCCACTTGATACCAGCTGCTAACTAGACACGGAGCTATTGATCACTACCCGTTGAGCCCGATGATCCCCCTGCTTTTTATCCACCTTATAGTCCATTCATCCAGCACATACTTCTTTAACTTGCCAGCAAGAATACTGTGGGAGACCGAAACAAAAGCTTTGCTAAAGTCAAGAAATAACACATCCACTGCTTTCCCCTCATCCACAGACCCAGTTATCTCCTCATAGAAGGCAATTAGGTTAGTCAGGCATGACCTGCCCTTGGTGAATTCATGCTGACTGTTCCTGATTACTTTCCTCTCCTGTAAGTGCAGTGGACGATACAGTAGGAAGATATATATACACAGAAGACATGAAAAAATGGGTGATGCCATACTAACTATAACGAGAGTAATCAGTTAAGGTGAACTATTATCAGCAGAAGAAAAAAAACTTTTGTAGTGATAATCAGGATGGCCCATTTCCAACAATGGGCAAGGTGTGAGTAACAGTAGGGGAAGAAAATTAGCATGGGGAAATAGGTTTTACTTTGTGTAATGACCCATTCACTCCCAGTCTTTCTTCAAGCCTAATTTAATGGTGTCCAGTTTGCAAATTAATTCATTTAAAAAAACAACCCAGCAATGGTCATTTTAAAAATAACATCCTACAGGTGAATTTTATTTTTTACATTTTCCAAATGTAGGGCTCTTCTCCGAAACTCAAATCTTCATTTCATGTTGTAGTCCTCCATTAAAATAAATCTCTTGATTTTCCCATTTTCTTCTAAGCAGGAAACTAAGTTAACATTCTTTCTAGTTAGTGATGACAAATATGTTTAACCTACAACAAGTACAATTTCTTATTCATATTCATCCATAACGATCTGAAAATCAAAACAAAAAATACTGCTCTTACTGACCATGAATTTTGCAGTTTTTGTATAAACACACTGTTAAAGAATGTGTTCAATCAATATTTGTAGTGTTTTTAGTATAATTTGACTTTTTATTCTGATCCAGTTATCATTATCTGTATCCCAAAAATATTCTGTGCAATTTCAGTGTGTAACTGATTCAAGTAGTGAAGAAGGGTTGCTCTTCTAGAAATATAGTTTGTCTCTTGTTTATCTTATATTGATTTATAAACAAAACATTAAATGCTTCACATACTTAAGTATGCATGGTGTTATCTATTCCTTCCTTAGCATATGCTTTTCCCTAGTACAGGAAAAATAAGATAGGAAACAAAGAAAACAATCCATAAAAATAGTCAACACATGAGAGAGAAATACTGTGAACACATTGTTTAATTCACAAGTTAGGCCAACTGGCCCATATTCTCCTCTGAGCTAAACCGGTATGACACCATTATAACTCCATTGACTTAATTGAACTTACTCCTGATTTGCATCACAGTAACATAAGGGAGAATCAGGCTTACTTAGAGCCAGTTCCAGAAAGGAATGGGGTTCCAGCAGGCAAGGCCGGCTCCCGCATTTCTGCCGCCCCAAGCAAAAAAAAAAAAAAAAGCGATCGGCAGCGGCAATTGGAAAAAAAAAAAAAGCCGTGATCGGTGGCGGCAGTTCAGCGGCAGGTCCTTCACTCCTAGAGGGAGTGAGGGACCTGCCGCCCCTGAATTGCCGCAGGTGCCACCCCTCTCCCTTGGCCACCCCAAGCACCTGCTTGTTAAGCTGGTGCCTGGAGCCTGCCCTGCCAGCAGGAGGGGATTTCCTCCCCATCATGTCCAGTCCCGACGGGTGGCTCAGCACCATCAGTGGCTTGATTCCAACTGGAGGCTCTCTTTCTTTGCTAATCGGAAGCATCTTTCCAGTCCTCTGTAAAACTACACGGCCCTCAGGATAGGGTAGGGCTACAGAGGAACTATAAACCTATAGACCAGGGCTATTTCAGATACGGGAAGATTGTTCCAGAGCTGAAAACCCCATATAGAAAACTCCCTACCTGCAGCCCCCACTTTCCTAAATCAAAAGCGATCAAGCTCAAGCACATCTGCTGATCACACCTGTGCTAGTAACGCAAGAGAACAGACATGGTTTCTTAAGTAGGAAGGTCTCAAACCATTTAGGACTTTATTGATAACTTATTCCCTTCACCTATGTATCTAGATCTATGCATCTAGGCAATATATAGAGTCAGAATGCTAGTATCTACCATGCAGCCCAGAAATTGAGATTTTAGGAGTGAAATTTGAATTTTAAAAATAATTACAATTTATAACTTGTAAATCATTTAAATTGTGCAGAGTAAGTATAGAGGAATGATTTTTCCCCCCATTTTTACAGGAAGCCCAAAGAGTTCAATAAATGCATTGAGGAGGCCACATAGAGTGATAGCAGCTTTTCTGATTCTATTCCTGTTGTGATGAGATCTCACGCATTGGGGATCCAGGGAGCTGAACTGCTAATTTTGTTATCCCACTAAATGGCCTCAGGGAAACACACAAACCAAAATTCATCATCCTTCATTGGTACAGAACTCTGGTGAAAGAGGGTTTGAAACATTCTTGTAAACAGCATCAGGATATTTAAAAAGTTGTGCTCAGTACTATTTTTGCCAGTCAATCCCTTTATTCTGTTACGTTCTGGTCCTTTAAGTCATCTCCCTGGAACAGCTGGGTGGTTGTGCGTTCCAAGTTTGCCTAGCTAGTTAACCCTGGTTAACGTAGGGATTGAGAATAAAAGGCTGAGGTCATGCCAATGAATATAGCTTTCTGGTACTACTTCTAAAGCTTCAGTCTGATGATCTTGAGTGATTTCTTGCAATAGTGTCTGGGAAATATCTCCAGCTACACTTAATTAGAGAAAAAGAAGCTCTGTCTAGTGGCACAATTACAAAAGTAGAACTTTATCCTCTAGGGAATACGATTTATCATTACCACCAGTGATGCCATGTTTGCAGGTATGGGGATATAATTTTATTGAGTAGCAGTGTGTGAATAATGGATTTTTTTGGTTTACTGGCAATTCCAAAAAAATATTTTTGATCAACCTGAAAATGAAATGGTGGTGAATCAATATGTCAAAGTTTTGTTTTAAATCAAACAAAACATTTCATTTTCATTTTGAGCATTTTTTGTTTAAAAATTTTTAAACTAAAATGTAAAGGAAATTTCAAAATGAAAAGTTGTTTTGAATCAAAAAATTGAGACATTTCATTTTGTAAATGCCAAAAAGAAACATTTAAATTGTTAGGTATTTTGGTTTTTTTGGGGGGCAGAGGGGGTTGACCCCAAAATTCAGTGAAATCAACACAAAAAGTTTCAACTGACCCAAATCTGCATTTAAAAACAAAAATCAATTTTTGCCCCAACTGTGTTGTTGTGACCTATAGCGAGTATCTGACTTTTTTACATTAAGAGACTCCATTAAGGTAAAAAGCTTGAGCATTTTTATTTTTGCCTTGTAAGCAAGTTTAAAATTAAATTAATAAATGGGTGTCCAAAGAGGTCAGGGAGAGGAGCCACCACTTCTCTGTACTATGTGATGTGCTGAGTTTAAGAAAGCAAAAGCATTTGTTCTGAACTGGATGCAGACCTATATGTCGTCTTATAATAGTCACAATGATCTACAGTGATCAGGGCCAACGAGATGGGGGGGAAGCCGGTACAAATTACCGGGGCCCAGCTTCCCCGGCTTCCCCGCCTCCTGTTGGCCTTGTTTAGCTGGTCCCCTTTCTGGGGGGCCCAAAAAATTCCGGAAAGGGGTTCCACCCTTGCTTGGGGGCCCGAAATTTTTTTGTCACCAGGGCCCGAACCCGCTCTCGGCGGCCCTGACAGTGACCTGTAGGACACTAGGCAAACTCTGTATTTGAAGTACATACTCCTCTGAATCAGGTTAGAAAACAATGTCTCAGTCTGCAAACTTTGAACTCCACTGGGTCATCATTGAAATTAAAATTATGGTACTCCAGCATTAGTTTATTCATGACCCAGGGATGTACCTTTGTCATGTTCTTAGCTATAAATGTTTCTAAAAGGCTGATAATGCCTTTGTATATGACAACAAAGAGAAGTAAGAGACAAGGTGGGTGAGATAATATTTTTTATTGGACCAATTTCTGTTGGTGAGACACAAACTTTCAAATTTACATAGAGCTCTTCTTCCAGCTTGTGTAAACGCAAAAGTTTGTCTCTTTCACCAACAGAAGTCGATCCAATAAAAGATATTACTTCACCCACCTTGTCTCTCTAATATACTGGGACCAACATGGCTACAACAACGCTGCCTACAACAAAGAGAAGTGACATATTCTCTATTAGTAACAAAGCACAGTACAAAGAGGTACATTTGCAATTGCTTTGTTGGGAATTGGGCACATCACTCACATTAGTAAGAACAATTCCCCAAACTAAAACCACAGGGGTATTACAGTCCTGTAATTCCAATGAAGAAATTGCATACATCAGTGGTGCCCAGCCTTATTACACAGGAAGGCCACATTAACCTAAGCACAACCTTTTATGGGCCAAACAGATTCTACATATTTTAATAAGACTATAAATCAAGACAGGTGACTTAAAATTAAAGTTCAGCTTGTTTCATATGTATTTAGATGGAAACAACCTATGTATAGTATTGTCTATTTACACACTTGTGTAAACTAAAATGATGTAAACATGACACAATGCTAACGAATCGGCCATTAGGATATTGTGTTGAAGTAGGCTGCGGGCGTTATGAAATGCTCTGGTGGGCTGTAGGTTGGGCACCCCTAAAAGCATTATGAAGTTTCTCTTGGTTTCATATTTCCATTTTTATTTCATAATGTACTGAGAGAGAAAAATGTAGTAGTATTGGTTAAAATATTACCCCCGTCTTTCCCAAACCAAAGCTTTAGCTGTGCTGGAATCCAGTGTTAGTATTTCCTGAAAAGTATTCGCAAACCAATAGCCTGCCATGTTGGTAGAGCAGCAGACTGTTGCATTTAGAACAATAAGATTAGTAACTGAAGTATTACCAAAAGAACCACGTCAAGTGGAATGAAATAATATCGCTCTAGAGCTGCGTCTACACTTGTGACTGTACACCGTTACACACATGGGTGGTGTGGGACTTCTCCATTTGGGGAGGCTGTGCGTGCCCAGAGTGTGGCCCCGCCCTAAGGCCCACCCCCTCTCAGGAAATCAATGGGACTTTTCACATGCTTTGCTGGATTTGGGCCCCTCTATCCCAGAAAGACATGGACAATGTGAAAATTCATTGAAGAGCAACAAAAATGATCATAGGGCTGTTTGCAATGCAGTAATTTGAAACACATGGCTTAGGGCTTTCTCTGTTTCAAACGCAAGTTCCTAAAATTCACAAGCCATTATTAAAAATAACACATTTTTAAAATAACAGAAAAAATCCTAGTCTATCTCCACCACATATAATCACAATGTGACAAATCAAGTCAAGATCTATTATTTATATAGAACACATTACAAGAGGAGGTAAAGTACTGTATGTTCCTGAACATGGATATTTTTATCCCCGTGCATCTTTGTTCAAGACATTATCAACACTAGAAGCAAACCACACTGGATAATGATAAATGATCTAAAATGAAATGCAAGGCATTTGGTATGAATTATTATTTCGACAAATAATATGAATGGCTCTGAGGCGCAGAAGCCATTTGGGAAAGAATGTTTTGAAAGTAGCTCTAGGGCTCTCGTTCCTTGCCTGAGCCAGTGGAAGAACAGAAGGCTTGCAAAGATGATGCTCTTGCTTTTGATGGAAAGGTTCTGCTTGCATTTTGATTATTCCTGATTGTCAACAAATGCAGAAATATGAATGATAGAGTAGGAGAGCTCACTGTAAGGTGAATGTAGTAATAGTAGTTGAGAAACAAAAGGGTCTATGAGGGAAATATACTGTGGGGGGAAACAACAGATCCAATAAATGCATGATGAGATTTACTTGGTTCTGATAAATCTTCCTGGCAACTTTTGGAGACCCCCATTGGAACTTTAATTGGAGATGATTTGGTCCTGAGATGAATCAAAAACAGGTAGTGCTTCATTTGTGTTTTATTAGCATTTATTTCTTATTTAGCATAGTCCTGCTGATTGTGGAAAAATAAAACCAGCTTATCTGAAATGCTGATGAATAGCAATCTCCCTCTGTGCAAAATGGTTCTCCAACTTTCAGAAGAGAAATTAAAACCTGGACTTTATGCCTGGGAGTCTCGAATGTAAACAGTTGTTACTGCATGCAGATCTTCCTCAGGCAAACTGGAATTGCATGAGAGACAGTTCATCTGTAACTATTAATTAGTCTGTCAGTGATTAAGTACCTGTAATTTGAGTTACATCTGTTTCTGCCACCTTTTGCACATTACCTCAGTATGCATTGGAATTAATTTCCAATCTCTTCCCAAAAGCAATGGGTGAAATTCATTTCAGTGCAGTGGGGCTGTGTAAGGCCACTGTACCACTTAAATCCTACGTAAACCCTCAGGGGAGGAGCTAGATCGGCTGCAAGCAGCCAGCCTGCCAGCAGCTGAGCGGGGTCGTGAAGTAGATCTGGTTCCATAGGCAGAAGCTAAGATGGCTATATTACAGCTAGAAATGGGGCAGGTTTCTCCCTCAGAATTGGAGAATCCATAGTCATGGGTTTCAGTGGGCCCAAATGCACACAGCCTGGCAATAGGGGGGGTCTTGGAATAACAAACCACTCTTAGGCAGAGTCAAAGTTCAGCCCTAGTGAGGAGTGTACATGTTGATGGTTAACTTGCCAGAAGAAAGAGGACTAGAAACTTTAATTGAAAGCTGAGGCTAGTATAAAATTCACAGGGTGCTGAAATCCTGTGTCCTGCAACTGCAGGCTTTGTGGGCCCCAAAGGCCAGCCCTGGCTGTTCACTTCTGTTTCAGTCAGACAGGACTACAGTTTTTCATTATTCTTTACAGACCAGTCTGGTTCCAGTGAAGACAATGACTAATCCCCTGTGGACGCCAAAGGATCCAGGACTACACCATGTGTGAATAGCCAGAACAAGCTATCAAGAAAGATGCATTAAGGTCGTACACAAATGAGTAAATGGGAGTCAGGTGCCTAAATACCTTTAAAAATCTGGCCCTAACTATTGCTCATTTTTCTGTTAAGAAGGGACATTGTAGAGTCTCTACCAAAGGGAGGCATCAGATAAACTTTAAGGGGGCAATCTTATTGGGTCAAATCTGCTACGAAGTGTTGTGTGGTGCCCTTTTATTAACAATGCTAAGCACAAATACGTGGTTTGGGGGCTAATTTTCAGAGGTGCTGAGTACCTGTAGCTCCTCTTGGTTTCAACTCAATTTTTGGGTGCTAGGCACTTCTGAAAACCAGGCTCTTTGTATTTCATGGTCAGGAGTCTTCATACTTGTAGGTGAAATCTTGGCTTCACTGAAGCCAACAGGAGTCTTGCCATCAACTTCAAGAGAGCCAGGATTTCACCTATAATGTTCTTGTTTGCTACAGATATTTTGCTACCACACCTCAGTTTTATGGTAACAGTTATGGGGAAAGATTACGGGCGCATTAAAACAGTGGTAAGTGTTGATTGTGATTTTGACTGTAGAATATAATTGAAGTTTGTTTTTGCTTAATGTCAGACCCTCATATTGAAAGCCAGTAGAACTTTAATCCATAGACAGATTTCCTGGTAGAAAAACAAAAATTCTGTTCATTTTTTTTTAAAAGGATATGAAACTAGAGCCACACCAGTAATACTGACAACAGTGTGCTTGTTGACAATAAGATATTTAAATAAAATTGGATTCAGCAGATAATAATCAGCTTCCTGTAGCATAAGTTTGCTTTGTTTTCAATCATAACAAGCAGAAAATCTTCTAAGAGTCATATTCTAACACAAGGAATACTTAAATGTTAATTTGAGTTAACAAAAAGTCTGTAAGTTTTTCTTCTATCAGTGTGTGAGTGATTATTAAAATGGAATTATCCAAATAACTAGCAAGCAACCAATATTTTGGTTGAAATTGTCAGATATAGAATAAACCAGACTGACTGGGAAAGAAGCAAACTACACAATGAAAGAAAGTTACATTGTTTTTAGGGCTATCGATTAATCGCAGTTAACTCATGCAATTAACTCAAAAATATTAATCGCAATTTTAAAAATGTATTGTGATTAATTGCATTGTTAAAAAATAGAATACCAATTTGAATTTATTAAATATTTTTGGATGCTTTTCTACATTTTCAAATATACTGATTTCAATTACAACACAGAATACAAAGTGTACAGTGATCACTTTATGTTATTTTTGATTACAAATATTTCCACAGTAAAAATAATAAAGAAATAGTGTTTTTCAGTTCACATCAGACAAGAATCATAATGCAATCTTTTTATTGTGAAAGTGCAACTTACAAATGTAGATTTTTTTTGTTACATAACTGCACTCAAAAAAACAAAACAATGTAAAACTCAGTCCTACTTCTTGTTCAGCCAATCGCTAAAACAAACAAGTTTGTTTACATTTACGGGACATAATATTGCCTGCTTCTTATTTACAATGTCACCTGAAAGTGAGAACAGGCATTTACATGGCACATTTGTAGCTGGCATTGCAAGGAATTTACATGCCAGATAAGCTAAACATTCATATGCCCCTTCATGCTTCAGCCACCATTCCAGAGGACATGCTTCCATGCTGATGATGCTCATTTAAAAAAATGCATTAATTAAATTTGTGACTGCTATCCTTGGGGGAGTATTGTATGTCTCCTGCTCCATTTCACCTGCATTCTGCCATATATTACATATTATAGCAATCTCGGATGATGACCCACCACATGTTGTTCATTTTAAGAACACTTTCACTGCAGATTTGACAAAACGCAAAGAAGGTACCGATGTGAGATTTCTAAAGATAGCTACAGCACTCAACCCAAGATTTAAGAATCTGAAGTGCCTTCCAAAATCTGAGAGGTACGAGGTGTGGAGCATGCTTTCAGAAATCTTAAAAGAGCAACACTCTGATGTGGAAACTACAGAACCCAAAGCACCAAAAAAGAAAATCTACCTTCTGGTGACATCTGACTCAAATCATGAAAATGCATATGCGTCGCTCTGCACTGTTTTGAATAGTTATCGAGCAGAACCCATCATCAGCATGGATGCATGTTCTGTGGAATTGTGGCTGAAGCATGAAGGGACATATGAATCTTTAGAGCATCTGGCACGTAAATGTCTTGTGATGCCGGCTATAACTGTGCCATGCAAACACCTGTTGTCGCTTTCAGGTAACATTGTAAACAAGAAGGGAGCAGCATTATCTCCTGCAAATGTAAACAAACTTGTTTGTCTGAGTGATTGGCTGAACAAGAAGTAGGACTGAGTGGACATGCAGGCTCTAAAATTTTACATTGTTTTATTTTGGAGTGCAATTATTTTTTGTACATAATTCTACATTTGTAAATTCAACTTTCATGATAAAGAGATTGCACTACTTTATTTGTATTGGGTAAATTGAAAATAGTATTTCTTTTGTTTTTTACTATGCAAATATTTGTAATAAAAATAATATAAAGTGAGCACTGTACACTTTGTATTCTGTGTGGTAATTGAAATCAATATATTTGAAAATGTAGAAAACATCCAAAAATATTTAAATAAGTGGTATTCTATTATTCTTTAACAGTGCAATTAATTGTGATTATTTTTTTTAATCATTTGATAGCCCTAATTGTTTTCCTATAAATGTCTGGGCTTTATGTCCTTAAATTGTCTGGCACTTGATTAACAAACCCAAGGGTCTGTGAAGCCAGCAATTTCAATTGCACATTTGCAAGAACACATTCAAATTGGTGTCCTGCTTTATTAAAATAAGCAATAACCTCAAATTTATATTCAGATCTTATTTTAATAGCATTTTAATCCTTTATTCACAACTAATGATTGTTCAGATCACAAATCGCCTTTCTAGTAGCTTTCCTGGAATACAGAAAATGTTTCTTTACATAAGGTTTAAGCACATTTATTTGTCATTATGTCCTGAATCTGTTCTTTACAAGCCAACTTGATAAGAATCTAACAAGACTTTCGGACACGAATAGAGAAACTCTCCTGATACAAGGATCTTTTTTCTCTCTGCTTGAAACAAGGATTTTATCTAGTACCTGAACATATGCAGAATGAAATTAGGCATTAAGTAATGCTTATGAATACACTTTAAATTCCCAAAGAAAGTGTTTTGTTGTAAATCTCAGAGAAAATACTTGCGAAGACAAGTAGAACAGAAGAAAACTTGATTAAGCCAGTGAGCGCACTATGTATATTTACATTCAATTGATACTACTGGGAACTGAATGTACATGATCACTCTAAGGAAAAGAACCATTATTGCACATAAATTTATAGATTCCAAGACCAGAAGGGACCATTGTAGTCTGACCTTATGCATAACAGAACTGTATAATAGAACTTACCCAAAATAATTCCTTGTGATTTTAAAATTGCCAGCAATGGAGAATCTAGCACTACCATTGATAAATTGTTCAGTAGTTAACTATCCTCACTGTTAAAAATGTACACCTTATGTCCAGTCTGAATTTGACTAGCTACAACTCCAGTCATTTGATCATGTTATATCTTTGCTGCTAGATTGAAGAGCCCTCTATTATCAAATATTTGTTCCTCGTGTAGGTACTTACAGATTGTGATCATGTCAACCCTTAAAGATTTTTTGGTCAAGTTAAATAGATTGAGCTCCTTAAGTCTATCACAACAAAGCATGTTTTCTAATCATTTAATAATTCTCATGGTTCTTTATCAATGTCTTTCTTGAACTGTGGATACCCAAACTGGACATAGTATTCCTGCAGCAGTTGCAGCAGTGCCAAATGCAGACATAAAATAACCTCTCTAGGTTACTCAAATTTTGCCTATTTATGCAATCAAATGCTTGAGGTATGAACATGGGTGAGAATGAACTAACTCCTGCTCAATCCCTGCAAGGCAAAACTGATACTGGGAAGCAGGAACTGTAAGTGTAGGAGGCCTGGTATGGTGGTGGAGCCTGCCTCATTATTAAGAGGATTTGTCCACCCTTTATCAAGGAGGTTCACAATCATGGAATTCTTGTGTATCATATAAGAACAGTCACACTGGGGCAGACCATAGGTCCATCCAGCCCAGTATCCTGTCTTCCAACAGTGGCCAATGCCAGGTGCCCCAGAGGGAATGAACAGAACAGGTAATCATCAAGTGATCCATCCCCTGTTGCCCATTCCCAGCTTCTGGCAAACAGAGGCTAAAGACACCATCCCTGCCCATCCTAGGTAATAGCCATTGATGGACCTATCTTCCATGAATGTATCTAGTTCTTTTTTTAACCCTGTTATAGTTTAGCCCTTCACAACATCCTATAGCAAGGAGTTCCACAGGTTGACTGTGCATTGTGTGAAAAAATACTTCCTTTTGTTTTTTTTAAAACCTGCTGCCTATTAATTTCATTCAGTGACCCTAGTCCTTTTGTTTTGAGAAGTAGTAAATAACACTTCCTTATTTACTTTTTCCACACCAGTCATGATTTTGTAGACCTCTATCATAACTCCCCTTAGTCATCTCTTTTCCAAGCTGAAAAGTCCCAGTCTTATTAATCTCTCCTCATATGGCAGCTGTTCCATATTCCTAATCATTTTTGTTGCCCTTTTCTGAACCTTTTCCAATTCCAATATACCTTTTTTGAGATGGAGCAACCACATCTGCACTCTTCTGCTTCTGGATGTTGAGATGGCCAGAAGCTCCTCCATCCATCTGTGCTTGGCTAAGCTATTGTGATTATTTCTTTCCTAGGTGGACCTCACCACAGTTAGTTCATTAGAACCAAATCATAAACCTGCCAGTATTTCTGCATTCAAAGGAGAAGTATTGCACCACCATTATCCATGCCTTTTGATCTCCAGAGTGGATAACTGTATTGCATTTCACATGGAACTATCCTTGAAGCCCACAAGTTACAGCTTGTGCACAATGCAATGAGCTGACTTCTTATAGAGGGTTGGCTGTAGGGAGCATATTATAGTTACACATATGACTTTTAGGTTTATCTTAGTGTTGCAGGTATATGCCAAACCTGTATAAACAGTGTTAGTTAAGAACATAAGAACGGCCGTACTGGGTCAGACCAAAGGTCCATCTAGCCCAGTATCCTGTCTACTGACAGTGCCCAAGGCCAGGCGCCCCAGAGGGAGTGGACCAACAGGCAATGATCAAGTGATCTCTCTCCTGCCATCCATCTCCATCCTCTGACAAACAGAGGCTAGGGACACCATTCCTTACCCATCCTGGCTAATAGCCATTAATGGACTTAACCACCATGAATTTATCCAGTTCTCTTTTAAATGCTGTTATAGTCCTAGCCTTCACAACCTCCTCAGGTAAGGAGTTCCACAAGTTGACTGTGCACTGCGTGAAGAAGAACTTCCTTGTATTTGTTTTAAACCTGCTGCCTATTAATTTCATTTGGTGACCCCTAGTTCTTGTATTATGGGAATAAGTAAATAACTTTTCCTTATCCACTTTCTCCACATCACTCATGATTTTATATACCTCTATCATATCCCCTCTTAGTCTCTCCTCTTTTCCAAGCTGAAGAGTCCTAGCCTCTTTAATATCTCCTCATATGGGACCCGTTCCAAACCCCTAATCATTTTAGTTGCCCTTTTCTGAACCTTTTCTAGTGCCAGTATATCTTTTTTAAGATGAGGAGACCACATCTGTATGCAGTATTCGAGATGTGGGCGTATCATCGATTTATATAAGGGCAATAATATATTCTCAGTCTTATTCTCTATCCCCTTTGTAATGATCCATAACATCCTGTTTGCTTTTTTGACCGCCTCTGCACACTGCGCAGACATCATCAGAGAACTATCCACGATGACTCCAAGATCTTTTTCCTGACTTGTTGTAGCTAAATTAGCCCCCATCATATTGTATGTATAGTTGGGGTTATTTTTTCCAATGTGCATTACTTTACATTTATCCACATTAAATTTCATTTGCCATTTTGTTGCCCAATCACTTAGTTTTGTGAGATCTTTTTGAAGTTCATCACAGTCTCCTTTGGTCTTAACTATCTTGAGCAGTTTAGTATCATCTGCAAACTTTACCATCTCACTGTTTACCCCTTTCTCCAGATCATTTATAAATAAGTTGAATAGGATTGGTCCGAGGACTGACCCTTGGGGAACACCACTAGTTACCCCCTCTATTCTGAGAATTTACCATTAATTCCTATCCTTTGTTCCCGTTTTTTTAACCAGTTCTCAATCCATGAAAGGACCTTCCCTTTTATCCCTTGACAACTTAATTTACGTAAGAGTCTTTGGTGAGGGACCTTGTCAAAGGCTTTCTGGAAATCTAAGTACACTATGTTCACTGGATCCCCCTTGTCCACATGTTTGTTGACCCCTTCAAAGAACTCTAATAGATTAGTAAGACACAATTTCCCTTTACAGAAACCATGTTGACTATTGCTCAACAGTTTATGTTTTTCTATGTGTCTGACAATTTTATTCTTAACTATTGTTTCGACTAATTTGCCCGGTACCGACGTTAGACTTACCGGTCTGTAATTGCCGGGATCACCTCTAGAGCCCTTTTTAAATATTGGCGTTACATTAGCTAACTTCCAGTCATTGGGTACAGAAGCCAATTTAAAGGACAGGTTACAAACCTTAGTTAATAGTTCCGCAACTTCACATTTGAGTTCTTTCAGAACTCTTGGGTGAATGCCATCTGGACCCAGGGACTTGTTAATGTTAAGTTTATCAATTAATTCCAAAACCTCCTCTAGTGACACTTCAATCTGTGACAGTTCCTCAGATTTGTCACCTACAAAACCCGTCTCAGGTTTGGGAATCTCCCTAACATCCTCAGCCGTGAAGACTGAAGCAAAGAATCCATTTAGTTTCTCCGCAATGACTTTATCATCTTTAAGCACTCCTTTTGTATCTCAATCATCAAGGGGCCCCACTGGTTGGTTAGCAGGCTTCCTGCTTCTGATATACTTAAACATTTTGTTATTACCTTTGGAGTTTTTGGCTAGCCGTTCTTCAAGCTCCTCTTTGGCTTTTCTTATTACATTCTTGCACTTAATCTGGCAGCGTTTATGCTCCTTTCTATTTGCCTCACTAGGATTTGACTTCCACTTTTTAAAGGAAGTCTTTTTATCTCTCACTGCTTCTTTTACATGGTTATTAAGCCACGGTGGCTCTTTTTTAGTTCTTTTACTGTGTTTCTTAATTTGGGGTATACATTGAAGTTGGGCCTCTATTATGGTGTCTTTAAAAAGCGCCCATGCAGCTTGCAGGGATTTCACTTTAGTCACTGTACTTTTTAACTTCTGTTTAACTAATCCCCTCATTTTTGCATAGTTCCCCCTTTTGAAATTAAATGCCACAGTGTTGGGCTGTTGAGATGTTCTTCTCACCACAGGGATGTTGAATGCTATTGTATTATGGTCACTATTTCCAAGCGGTCCTGTTATAGTTACCTCTTGGACCAGCTCCTGCGCTCCACTCAGGACTAAATCTAAAGTTGCCTCTCCCCTTGTGGGTTCCCCTCCATGAAGCAGTCATTTAAAGTATCGAGAAATTTTATCTCTGCATTTTGTCCTGAAGTGAAATGTTCCCAGTCAATATGGGGATAATTGAAATCCCCCACTATTATTGGGTTCTTAATTTTGATAGCCTCTCTAATTTCCCTTAGCATTTCATCATCACTATCACTGTTCTGGTCAGATGGTCTATAATAGATCCCTAATGTTATATTCTTATTAGAGCATGAAATTTCTATCCATAGAGATTCTATGGAACATGTGGATTCACGTAAGAAGATTTTTATTTCATTTGATTCTACATTTTCTTTCACATATAGTGCCACTCCCCCCCGCATGACCTGTTCTGTCCTTCCGATATATTTTGTACCCCGGCATGAGAGAGAGGCTGCAAAAACAGAAAACCCACTAATAATGGAGTATTTCAACTCTCCATATTGCCTGGGTATATATATGTCACCTCAGGATGGGATGCAGAGAGAAAATTTCTAAGTGATAAATAGTAGGGTCGCCCAAGGATCTGTACCAGGACCAGTGCTCTTCAACATGTTCATAAATGATCAGAACAAGGAGGTGAACTGTGAAAAATTGAAGATGTTACAAAAATTACTCAAGATAATTAAGTCCAAAGCAGACTGCGAAGAGTTACAAAGGGAGCTTACAAAACTGGGTGGCTGAGTAACAAAATGGTGAATAAAATTCAGGTAAGGTCAGTACAAAGTAATGCACATTGGAAAATATAATCCCAACTATACACACAAAATGATGAAGTCTAAATTAGCTGCTACCACTCAAGAAAGAGACTTTGGAGTCATTATGGATAATTCTCAAAAACACATCTGTTAAATGTGCAGCAAGAGTCAAAAAAGCTAACAGAATGTTAGGCACCATTAGGAAAAGGTACAGAGAAGTGCAACAAAAATAATAGGAGTATGGAACAACTTCCATATGCAGAGAGATTAAAAAGACTGGGACTGCTCAACTTGAAAAAGAGAGACTAAGGGAAGGTATATGACAGGTTTATAAAATCATGAATGGTGTGGAGAAAGTGAATAGGGAAGTGTTATTTATCCCTTCACAAAACAAAAGAACCAGGGGGTCACCCAATTAAATTAATCGGCAGCAGATTTAAAACTAACATAAGGAATTACTTCATCACACAACACAGTCAACCTGTGGATATCATTGCCAGGGGATGCTGTGATGGCCAAAAATATAACTGGGTACAAAAAAGAATTAGATAAGTTCTTGGAGGATAGGTTCATCAATGGCTATTAGTCAAGATGGACAGGGATGCAACCCCATGCTCTGGGTGTCCCTAAATCTCTGACTGCAAGAAGCTGGGACTGGAAGACGGGATGGATCACTCGATAATTGCCCTGTTCTGTTCATTCCCTCTGAAGCATCAGGCATTGGCCCCTGTCAGAAGACAGGATACTGGGCTAGATTGATTGCTGATCTGACTCTGGATGGCCATTCTTATGTACTACTTTCCTTTCATTCTCTGCTCCTGCATCTCTCCTTTCCTTTTCCCTGCATTCCTCATCTCTTTTCTTCATGTAAAGAGAAAAGAAATGGAAACAATTGTCCATATTGACACTAAGATGAGGGGTTTTGCAACTGAAGCCACTTAAAAGATATGTATAGTGTTGAACTAGCAGGCCAGACAAATACTTGGCATATTACGAAGGACCATGACATTCCTAAAGAGGGTTTTTGGCACATTTCAAGTTGTCACAGTCTTCACACAGTTGCTGTTGCTGCGAAACCATTTCCTTGGCACCTATATATTCAACACATCTCTCTCTTTCGTACTCTCTTGGTGTGGCATATTTGTCATAAGGGAGTTAAATGTTTTAAAAGATAATGCAAACGCTTTAAGAGAGAAATATTCCATTTAAGGCATGAATATAGTTCCCAGCCTGCTTTTATGTTCCCATGTACTGTATACTGATGTCCCTGTAATGCTTTCCTTTTTTCCGTAAGATCTTAATGAGATTAATCTACCTGAATGGAAAGGAAGCAAACTCTCAAAGTATTTTAGCTTTGCTCATTAAGGGCTAGAATATTTCTGGTTCACATGCAGCTCTCCCATTGTCATCAATAGGAGGTAATTTTTATTTTTTGTTTGTTTGCTTTTGGGGCGGGGGAGGGCGTGTTAACCAAGGGAAGTACAGTGCTCTACATTTGCCATTTGTCTAATGAATAATTCTCCACAAAGTCAAGTTCCCATTGATTACTCTTATTTTTTACTTTTATTTTACACTGCCTTAGTGATCTGGATACACTGGGAAAAGCTGTTGACATCTGAAGTCAAACTTTTCCAAGTTCGCATTGGTTGTTTTAAAAAGATTTTTGAAGTGGGAGTTGTGTTTAAGTGAAAACATCATTATATCAACCAGCACTTGTGGTGATGCCCTGTTTTGCATTTCTTAGATTTATCCTGTCAGCAAGACAGCACATCAAGCAGCACAGTTATGTTGATACATCACATTATGCAATTAAACTTCATATCTTTATGAAATGTTAACACTATGTATATTGTTAGTTATAACAACCCCTCCCATCCCTCATCTCCAAGTATAGTGGCTGTTTTACAGCCCTTAATATAAACCAGCACTGTCTGAATGCAGTAGCAAAGTGCTTGAAATGAAAGTTCATCATGTGTTATTACAGCACTGTCTTCCAAACCCCTCGATCTCCTCCAAAAGCAGGCCCAACAACTTAATTCCTCCTTTGGGATTCTAATCACACCGTGATTCAGTCACAGCATAACATATTCTGAGGGGGTGCAAAGCATAAATTCAAAGGGCAGGGAGGGTGCTCTATTCTTTGAATTGACCCCCCTTCCTATGCCCTGATCCCTTTGCCTATTACCCAAAATGCCCCAAATACCCCACATTACCTTGATGTCACCCACTGTACCATGCCCCTGCTGGCTCTGCCCCTCTCACCTTCCCACTATCTCACTAAGTTTAGGGTTCAAAAAAGAACTAGATATGTTTATGGAGGATAGATCCATCAATGGCTATTAGCCAGGATGGGCAGGGATGGTGTCCCTAGTCTGTTTGCCAGAAGCTGGGAATGGGTGACAGGGGATGGATCACTTGATGATTACCTGTTCTGTTCATTCCCTCTGGGGCACCTGGTATTGGCCACCGTCAGAAGACAGGATACTGGGCTAGATGGACCATTGGTCTGACCCAGTATGGCCGTTCTTATGTTCCAAGTCCCCAGTGTTTTTGCCTTTCTATTCACCTTCTCCTCTCCCACCCAGTCTTGGAGCCAGTCATTCTCTCCACCCTGCCCCACCCCTGCTATCAGTTCTTACACTGTGGCCAGGTCTACACCTCAAACTTCCACTGCTACAAGTACGTCGCTCAGGGGTGTGAAAAATCCACCCCTTAGAGCAATGCAGTTATACCGACCTACCTCCCCAGTGTAGATAGCGCTATGCTGGTGGGAAGGTTTCTCCTGTTGAGATAATCCACCTCCACGAGAGGTGGTAGCTAACTACTCCAACGGGAGATGCCAGGGCCAGCCCACAACATTTTGGCACCTGAGGTGGGGAGCTCAAATGACACCCCCATGCCCCCTCACTTGGGCCAAAACTTTGAAAGGTCTCAATTCTGCCTCCTTCCTGTTCTACTCCTCTTATGGTACTGCTCTGCTACCTATCCCAATAAAGGAGAACTAACAACTTAAAATGCCCTGTTCAAAAATTTTAAGTAACACTTAACTTTCAAATGCCTGAACAGCAAATGTAACTTTTCTTGTCTGCATAGTAAACATTGGCATTTTTATCTGTTTGAATAATCAAAGTGGTGCTTTCCGTGCCTTCTTCATTGCAAAGATTTGAACTGCTTCCTGCTGAAGGTCCACAGTCTGGGCCAGCTCATGCTCTATTGAGATGGTTGCAAGGCCGACCAGCCTCTCCTGTGTCATTGTGGAGCGTAGATGTGTTTTTGTTAACTTCAGCTTGCAGAAGCTGCGTTCTCCACTGGCAACTGTTACAGGAAGCGTTAGAAGTATGCGCAGAGCAACAAAAGCATTTGGAAAGAGGGTGGTCATCTTATTTGTGCACATATATTCCAGAACAGCCTTTGGAGTTGATCCTGCTGAAATGTATCTTGAAAGGGCTTTCAGTTTATCACCTAAATCACTTGCATCAATATTGCGCATGTCATCATGTGTCAACAATGTCTCTAGTGCCCTGCATTGCTGGTGTAGGTCTTCTTCAGGTATAATGAGGAGTTTTGGAATATCATACAACATCCCAAATATACTGCTGTGTTCCTTGAGCTGCATGAAACGTTCAACTGACTGTATTGCACAATCTAGCACCTGGTTAAAGAATTCAACTTTGAATTGTTGTTTGGGGTCTCTTATGGGATTATCCTGTGCCTGGTAATCAAAATGTCTTCTTCTTCGGTGACTCTTGTATTCTTGAATGGGTGGAAAAATAGATTCAGTGTGAAGTTCCTCTGCCAACTTCTGTACACTCTTCAGAATGTTTTGAAATCCCTCATCTGACCGGTAAGACCGTAGGTATGACTTTGCTTTGTTCAGTTGTTCCATTGCTCCAGATATATCAAGGTCAACACCTTGGAGTCTCTTGCTTACAACATTTATTTCAAACAGTATGTCATGCCACAACACTAAGCCACACAGAAATTTGAAGTTATGTATGTTTCTGGTGATTCTATTTCCCTCTGCCACTGTTCTCCCATGAACAGTTCCTGTCATAGCATTATCCTCCATAATAGCAACTATGGCATCATCTATCTTCCCAATTTGGTGTTTGATAGGCTTTATTGCCTCCACTCGACTTTCCCATCATGTGGCACTCAGTGGTTTCAGTGACAAAGAGGATGTTCCTAGATGTTGCTTCAAAATTTGCCATTGATGAGTTGATGCAGAGAAAAATACATAGATGCTTTGAATTACATTAAAAAATTCAGCAGCCTCACTAGAAACTGATGCTCCATCACTGACCACCAAGTTCAATGAATGAGAACTGCATGGGACAAAAAAAACTTGAGGGTTTAACTCTCGGATCCATGTCTGCACTCCTCTGTTCTTTCCTCTCATGTTAGCACCATTATCGTAGCCCTGACCTCTCATGTCAGCTATCGCAATTCCTGTATCTTCCAGCTTTTTAAGAAGCACGTTTGTCATACCAGCTCCTGTAGTATCAGCAACGTCAATAAATTCTAGAAAATGCTCTCTGACAGTCACCATTGCAGGGACATTTTCACTAGGTTCTGTTGTTACAAAACGCACCATTAAAGTCATTTATTCCATATGGCTGATGTCAGGTGTGCAGTCCAGAATAACAGAGTAATATCTTGCTGACTTCAGATCTGCCACAATCTTCTGTTTGATTTTTGTTGTCGGTAACTGTATGATCTCATTTTGAATTGTTTTTCCAAGATAGTGGTGTATGTACATTTCTTGGGTGGTGACTCTTAGATGCCTCTGGAGTACAGCATCAAACTCAGCCATCAGCTCCACAATTTTAAGGAAGTTTCCATTGTTTGGCACATACAGCTGATCTAAAGTGCCATGCAGTGCTAGGTTTTGGGAAGCAAGCATTCTCACAATGGCATTTTTTGCCAATAAACAGATTCTGATGCAATCTTCTCTTGATGCTGATCATCTAGGGTGGCCTTTAACCTTAGTCTCATCTCAAGCTCTTTCCACCTTGGAATGCTCTCTGGTGATTTGCTGCCATCTCATAGCATGCCATATTTCTAGCCAGAGTTTGAGTCCTTTGTTCCTGAAGAATCCAATGTGTCTGGAACATTAGACTGGAAGAGTTTGCAACAAAAACAGTATGCAGCATTCTGGGTTTTTTGAGTACATAAGCCATGGCCTCTCCACTTTGTCACCACTGGGGATTTCACGCCAGTAATGTGTTGGATGGAAACTTCTATTTTCATTGTATTTGGGGAACATGAAGTTTTTCACTTGCTGTGGCTCATGCAATACAAGGAAGTCCCTCAGGCTACTGCTCAACTGAGTCCACAGTCCTGGATCATCTAGACTTAAGGAACTAAACTCAGCAGTAGCTGTTTCTTGCGCCTCCACCACACTCTTCTCTGATCTACACTTTTCTTCAGGAATGTGCATGGTTCCATCCATTTGAGATGGAGATATGGATGCTGCAGTAGCTGCCAGGTCACCTGCACTCTGACTAACTGGAAGATCAGGCATCTCCTCACTACTCACATCCTCACTGGATCCAGAAGGCTCACCGTGAACATTTGTGTCTATGTATCTCAGGAGAGCTCCTTCCTGCTTAGATAGAAAACTTCCTTTGCTTTCTTTCTTTTTCTGAATGCTGCCCCAGAGAGGCGTTTTCTTCTTTCACTCGTGACTGCTGTTCTGTGCCAGCTATAGTGGCTCTCAACACTCAGTGGAAGGGTCCTAGTGGAGCTCCCCCTCCCCCACAGTCTGGCACCTGAGGCAGCCGCCTCAGTTCATCTCATGGTAAGGCCAGCCCCGGGAGAAGCTCTGCCATCGGCGTAGCAGCATCTTCACTGAAGTGCTACAGCAGCGCAGCTGTACCGCCGCAGCAAGTTAAGTGTAGACCTGCCCTGTGTGGATGTTCCAGTCCCTGCTACAGCCTTGTATGAGTGGCTGCCTTCCTACATGTGGGAGAGGTAGCAGATGAGTAGGACAGAAGCACTATCAGTCAAGAGAGCAGGAATTTGGCAATGTAATCCCTTTCCTGTTGGTCCTCCACTTTCCCTCAATAGCTTTAGTTGCTTCTCTCTTTCTTCAAAGCCCAGTCAGAGGCTGCAGGTGTGGGAATCTCTTGAAGCCTGGTTCTTCCCTGTGGTAATAATAGTTCCTTTACAGCCCCATGGACTGACCCTGAAGAGTCATTGGGATGGACTTCACTTCCATGCACAGAAATCCTATTTGTGTCAATGGAACTTATCAAGGACAAATCCCCTCCCTCCCCATCCTTTTAACTAGTAGCTTTTCACAGCTTACATGGTGGGTTTGTTTTTAATTCATACAATATGACATTTAAAACACAAGTATGCATGAAAAGCAAACCGCCCCTCATTATCTACCAAGTGTCTTTCTGAGGAGTTAGGCCAAATTCTTGCATGCCCTGAAACAGATCTGGGATGTGTCGGGCAATGGGGGTAGGAGGATTTCAGAGTCCAGGGCCTTCCACTGAGAATGCCCTGTCCCCATTCTCTAGTCATACAAATCTAGCTATCACAGGGACAAATTAGACAGTTAGCCCAAGTGTTCCAGGTAATCTCAATTGCTGTATTATAGCCTGGAAAAAGAAGCCATTTCTATGGTCCCAATCCTCAAACTCAACTTTGTGCATGTGGGTAATTCTATTGATTTCAGTGGGGCTACTCACATGTATAAAGTTAAGTGTCTGTAGAAATGAGGCCTAAAATACCCAATACACAGCATATAAAATGGCTTTATATCATGGCATCCAGAAACTAATTGGAAGTCACTTTAGCCTCTGCAACACAGGGATAATATGTGATCAAGACCACCAAGTGAACTGGCTGTTCTATGCTACACTCAGTAAAGCTTCTAAGTGGTAACCAGCTGTAGCCCCATGTAGAGCACACTACAGTAAGCAGGTCTAGAGGTCACAAAAGCATAGAGAACTGTGATGAGGTCACAGTCTCCTAGGAGAGGTTGAAGAAAGCATTGGCTCTGCCTTAATTAACCAGCTGAATGTTTAATAACACCACTACAACCTAAAACATGAAAGAACAATACCCTAGCTCACACCAGTTTGGCTGTGTGTGTTATCATTGCTAGAAGTTTTTCTAATATTTGTGTCACGTCCATTGTCTCCTGACGGCCTCCACAAAGAAATATTTCATAACAGCAATGCTGGGAAGAGTAGGTGATTATTAAAGTAGTTCCTGCCTTACAAAAGCCCTTAAATAAAATTGTCAGCCAGCTGCTTTTCAGCATCCATTCTTCTGAAAGCCACCACAGAGTCACCTCAGGGAGCACGCAAACTAGTTTTTATTATTACAGCATTAAAATATAGGGATTTTTTTTAAAGTTTTTGTGGTTTCATAACATTTTCTGAGGAAAGCTAAGTATTGAAGAACGGAGTCATTCCAGTAGAAAAGGCTTGTTTCTGTGCTGCACTGTTCAGGATGCACAGCACAGAAGGTGTAGCCCATGAGGGAAGAGGCTGGGCCTGCAAAGTTGACTTTAAGCCAATTTAGCACCTGCCAGATTCTGAATTGCTCAGGGGACTGATGTGGTTCCTGATATAAATTAAAGCAGCCCCAAGGGAAAGTCTATGGCCCCAGTCTATTATGTAAGGCCCCCTAGGTTGCCCCTTTGCAGCCCATGGCATAGGAGAAGACTAAAGAGGTGTGTCAGGAGTGGGAAGTGGAGGAGTTGCACCCTCAACACACTACCTCTTGTCTCCAGCCCTTCCCCACACAAACCCCTATGCCAGGGGCCATGAGGCGGTTTCAGAGGGCTGTCTACACCCGATGCCCCTCCTGCACTAGGGGAAATTCTCTGATGCTGTTTTGTCTGCCAGCAATAAGTGGCCTTAGCAAGGGACAGAATCTGCCCCAAAGTATCTGACCACAGCAAGAAGCCCAATTACACTAATTCAGATTTGTGTGGATTTCTGGTCCAGTAGGAGGGCATTGCTCTGAAAGTCTATTTTTTGTTGTTTGCTCTTTTAGGCCCTGACCGGGAAAGCATCCATATGCAGGACAGGTGTACACATTCTGAAGGTCATTCTTAAAGCCAAGCACATGCTTAAGAACTGTCCTGAAAAGGAATGGACTTAAGGACCTGTGTAGATATTTTCCTGAATCACAAGAGCCTGACTCTCCACTACCTCGGCCCTTGTGTAGTCATTTATACCTGTGCTCAGATGTGAAATGCCTGCATGATGACTATTTGAATATCTGTATGCTCTACAGTGAATGCCTGCTCATTTTGGCACTGCTTGTGGACACAGCATTTTAGAGAACCATTACTTTGTTTTCCTGTTCAAGCCCTACTCAGTGCTTCCAACAGCTTGCATAAAATTAGTCGCTTGGAGGAAAATATTACACCTCTTGCAGACAAAAGAGCAGTTTGCAAATAAGAGATAGATAAGCTAGTTGAGATAAAATAAGAAGCACACTGAGCACTGAGTTGTTGCCTAAATATTTTTGGAAGTTTAAAAAAATGTAATTAATTCATTCCTCCTGCCCCCTCCCCCCCATGCCTGTCTATTTTTAATTTCTTTTCAGAAGTGGGGGCAGAAATGCCAAAATACAGAGTCTGTTTCTCTGAGATTTGCAGCCCTATTTTGTAGACTCCAGCAGTCGAAATAGTTTGGATAAGCTTTGTGGTACACATACTTATGGGTGCATAGCTGACCCAAGTCTCCAAACGTGGTGAGATTTTGCCCAACACTATAAACCAAAAGAGCATAAGTGCTATGTAAAAAGCTAACATTTAACTCTTGTATAAGCACTGCAGACTATTATGAGAAGTATGAACTCCCTTTTGCTGGCGCTTTCAGTTGTTGTGGAAAAAGCAGACCCTATGTACTGAAAATGTGTAAAATAAGTTCTGGTTGTAAGCCTAGGAAAAGATGAGTAAATGCAGAATATTAATAAAGCTGAGTGAAGGTTTATGTAGAGCTGTGTAAGGAGCACCTGAAAATATGCTTCCTTTGTGGATATCTTCTGTGTCTACCTTTCAGAATTAATTTTGATGGATTTGAAATATAAAGAAGCTTTAATTTCTAAACTATGCTTTGTAAGGCATATAATATTTTCAGATTCAGCTCAAGTTATTCAAATAAGATGTCATGATATAAACTTGATTTAGAAGGGTTTCATCTATATAGCAATTATGGCACCAAGTTAAAAGAAATATCATTTAACTCAAAATAGATATAATATATATGAAATGTGCATAATTCTATGACACATGCTCAGTACTGTTGATTGAGACAAACCATTACTAAAAACCCCTATGACCTTAATTGAGCTCCAGGGTACTATCTCATAGAATCAATATGTTAAAAATTGAAGAGACCTATTAGGTCCTTCTTGCCTTTAAAAATATCTTCATAATAGTATATTCTGGAGCACCACCTGAACCCAGTTGAAAATGAGTCACATGATGGGGGTTCAACCACTTTCTTTAACTATCCACTTTATTATACTTATTTTATTACATTCCTTAGAGATATATTCATTAATTTTATTTAGTTTTATTTGTCATAGGACACACGTACCTAACAGGCCCAGGCTCTTGGGTACTTTCATACAGTGTTTATTCAAAAATACAAACTATAAAGCCAAATCCACATTCAACTTCATCCCCATAACAAAATCCAGCTAACCGGTCAGATAGATGATCTAACCTTGACCCCATGCTAAAATGAGCCATAAAGAATAACTAGCTCTTCCTTCTCAGAGGTCCCATCTCAGACTTACTATTTCAAACCTGTCTGTAAACTATTGCTCAAACCCAAACAGTTAATAACTCACAATACCCTCGTAATGACCAAGTGGGTATGCTCCCCTCCTACTTGTGGGTGTAATGTTTTTCTTGTCTTCGTCTGATGCTTTCCCATTCCAGCCCTTTATTATCTCCTCTTGTTGTCTTGGTCTTTTCTTAGACCCTGAACCTGCAAATTTCTACACATGTGATCAGCTTTACACATGTCTAGTTCAGTTCAATCCAATGGAACTAGACATACAAGTAAGGTTACTTGGGTGCTTGCAGCCAATGTATTGAAGTCAATGAGGTTCCATCCACATAGACCAGCATGCAGGATCAGGGCCCCAGATTGCAAGCTCTTCTGCTTAGGCAGCCAGTCTTTCTTTATTCTGTGCAGTGCCATGCATAGTCCACGAAAGCTTATGCTCTAATAAATTTGTTAGTCTCTAAGCTGCCACAAGTACTCCTGTTCTTCTTTATGCATAACTATGAAGCTAAATATATATATATTTAAAAAATCTAGTTAGGGATTCCACTGAGGAGCTTTAAAAGTCTTGTACACAGAGGACCTGAGTCTACAATGTATAACACTTGGGGCAAACCACTGTAGCCATATAGAGGCCCAGTGACAATGTGGCTCTGTGCAGGTGCAGCAATCTGCCCATGTATTGTACATTTTGTAGATTTGGGGCCTACCAGGCTTCATCCATCTCATAGACTAGAATGCAAGTCAGAGGTGACAGCTCTGCAGCCTGACAGCTTGCCCACGAGTCAGGTGACAATGGATTTCCATCCCAAACAGTCTGCAAACAGTCTGTTTACTCATTCTTTATACAGGTTTCTTAAATGCCACCCCACATAGTGTAAGCATAAAAATGAGCAAATCAAGTCTTTCCTCACATACTAAGTGAACAATTTGCAGCATATTTATTGTCAAAAAATAATATCTTAATTAAAGGCATTTATAACTTGTCAGAATATATAAAAGAAGAAGATCCAGACACAGAAACACTGCCTCTCCATTATGAAACCATCTGTTTAAAAATACAAACAAACAAAAAGCTGCTTACTGATCCCTCTTTTATGGCTCCGTAGTACAGGCAGAGATTGGACTGGACTGTTGAGTAGTGGTTCAGAGAACCAGTGTGCATTTTTTCTCTAAGGCTAGTATTCTAAAATCCAAGCTCTTGCTCTCTCTTTCACATATATACACACACATATAAATTAACTCACTACCCCTTATGTTCCAGAAGAAAACCCTCTGAACCAAGTGTAAATTGCCTTAGACCGCAGACATCCTGAAACAATAGCTCTGACATGCTCCTATTAATCTCAGTGGAGCATTGACAATGAAGCCTAATGAAAATTTACGGGTAAGCTTATAGCACTATTTCACTGCTGACCAAAGATCACAAGGAAGAAGAGAGACGATTGTTTTATGAAGATCTGCACAATCTACTACAAACAGCATCTCATGCTGGCAGCCCCAGTGGGTACACACAGTGTAACAGTGTCCCATTACTACTCTTTAGTTCCATTTTGACCTCTGATTAACAACTCCTTTGTAAATTGCAATCCTCCTCATGAAAACCTGTCCTAAAAATGCTCCAAAATGTTAAGCGTCTAAATATGCTGTTTTAATAAGGGAAAGAGTAAAACAAAAAGAAAGCACCAGATAAGTAGCTAAAAATTAAATGATGCATTTGTCACATACTGTAGCTTTGAACTTCAACAAATTAACAAACTTCTACAGGTAGCCATAGTAACAACACTACAGAGACACAAATCACTTTGGACCCAAACCCACATAATAATCCATCTCCAAAAATGGCAAAAAAAAAAATAATCTTTAAGCATTTACCTAACAAGAATACCTGCATGTGGTATTGACAACAGAATGTACAGCCACGACCTTTACATTCAACCCTTGAAGAAAGTTCATTTCCTACGTGTCCATGTACATGGGCAGATATTTCAATCATTCTGCTGTTTGCAGTCATTTAAGATTAAAAAAATATCATTTTTGAAGGTTAGTTTGGCCTTTGGATGATCTTTCTATTTTTCAATTGACCTTTTTTTCCTTTTTTAATTTTTTTTGGGGGGGCGGGGTTGGGGATTTTATTAAAGGTGGATTACAGCAGTTAAAGACGTTCCCAGTGACTTTTCTGTTCTCTGTTTTGTGATTTGTCACCTGAATGTTTCAGGAGAAAGATGTATTGCTTCTTCATTTCATTACTGTTTCTTTTCCTTGCCCTTCATTCTTTAAATACTATGAATAACACAGACACCGTGGAACACCTTAGCAGTAGAGCTGGTGAGAAATTCCATGATTTTGAAAGGAAAAAAAATAAAACCTAAACCTGAACCAAAAAAAGAATTTCAAAATTTCCAATGAAATGGAATTTTAGGGGAAAAAATCATTTTGGATCAACCAACATGTTTCATTCTGATATTTTAAAATCGTGTTATGATTTATAATATAAAATAAAATACATTTTGAAAGAAAAAATTTAAATTTTCTATTCAGAGAAGTTCAAAATGAAATGTTTCCCCCTTATCCAAATGCTTTGTTTTGATTTCTTTCCCAAATGAAATTTTGTTGAAATTGACACATTCCCACAAAGTTTCAATTTTGACAAAATGGCATTTTCCAACCACGTAATGTTTCATCAGAAAATTTTTGACCAGCTCGACTGAAGATCCTTCCAAAATCTATTAAAAATTACAGGTTAGGAATGAAATTAAGTCAGCATTTTAAACTTGTTAATGCAAGCAATGAGTAAATACTTAATAAATGGCTGTCAACAGAATACTGCAATAGCTATAAGCATTTTGGATTTTGGAGAGGAAGTATTTTATGTATTGAAAACTATATTTTCTGTGGTTTCAGAGTGGTAGCCGTGTTAGTCTGTATTAGCAAAAACAACAAGGAGTCCTTGTGTCACCTTAGAGACTGACAAATTTATTTGGGCATAAGCTTTCGTGGGCTAAAACCCACTTAATCAGATGCCTGGAGTGGAAAATACAGTAGAAAGATATATAGATCACAGTACATGAAAAGATGGGAGTTGCCTTACCAAGTGGGGGTCAGTTCTAACAAGACAATTCAGTTAAAGTGAGCTATTATCAACAGGAAGAAAAATCACTTTTGTAGTGGTAATTAGGGTGGCCCATTTCAAACAGTTGACAAGAAGGTATGAGTAACAGCAGGGGGAAATTAGCATGGGGAAATTAGTTTTTAGTTTTTGTAGTAACCCGATGTAACGGTGCACGACTCACCCCTGCGGAGCCTCCTGCTGGTGTCCTGGGAATTAGCCTTTTTTCCAGCTCTGGAGCTCCCTCTGCAGGCAGTGTCTCGCTTGCCGCTGGCCCCTGTGTCCCTCCCGGACCCCAGTGCCCTTTTACCTGGGGTGTTACCCCTCTAGGCATTACCCACAGATCTGGGTCTCCCCTCCCCGGGGAACCCCCACCCTCTATCCCCACCTTGCCTCAGCCTATGGGCTACTGCCAGTCACCATCTAGCCCCCTTTCACTGGGGCTAACTGCAGTCTGTATAAGCCAGTCATCATAGGCAAGGGAGGTTTTGACCTGCTGCCTTTCCCTGCAGCCCAGTACCTCCAGGGGCCTTGTACAAGGCCCTGCAGCCTGGGGAGTTGCAGGTCCAGAGCTCCCCAGCTTCTCTGGCCTTTCCCCAGCCCTGCTTCACTCCAGTTCCCTTTAGCACTCAGGCAGCTAGGTCCATCTCCCACCTCTGCTAGAGGGAGACTGCTTGCTCCTGGCACACTGCCCTCTTATAAGGGCCAGCTGGGCCCTCATTAAGCCAGCCTCGGACTGATTGGGGTGTGGCCCCCAGCTGAGGCTGCTTTCCCCAATCAGCCCTGCTTTTCCTTCCCTGCCACAGCCCTCTCCCCAGGCTGTTTTAAGCCTTTTAAGGCAGTAGAGGGTGACGACCCCGCTACACCCATCCACTCCTACTCTTTATTCAGGTGGTGTCCCATTTGCAAATCAATTCCAGTTCTGCAATTTCTCATTGGAGTCTGTTTTTAAAGTTTTTTTGTTGCAGAATTGCCACTTTTAAGTCTGTTATTGACTGTCCAGGGAGGTTGAAGTGTTCTCCGACTGGTTTTGAATGTTATAATTCTTGACATCTGATTTGTGTCTATTTATTCTTTTGTGTAGAGACTGACCAGTTTGACCAATGTACATGGCAGAGGGGCATTGCTGGTACATGATGGCATATATCACATTGGTAAATGTGCAGGTGAACGAGCCCCTGATGGTATGGCTGATGTGATTAGGTCCTATGATGGTGTCCCTTAGGGTGACCAGACAGCAAATGGGGGTAATAGGAGCCTATATAAGAAAAAGACTGAAAAATCAGGACTGTCCCTATAAAATCGGGACATCTGGTCACCCGAGTGTCCCTTGAATAGATATGTGGACAGAGTTAGCAACAGGGTTTGTTGCAGGGATAGGTTCCTGGGTTAGTGTTTTTGTTGTGTGGTGCGTAGTTGCTGGTGAGTATTTGTTTCAGGTGGGGGGCTGTCTGTAAGCGAGGACGGGCCTGCCTCCCAAAGTCTATGAGAGTGAGGGATTGTCCTTCAGGATAGGTTATAAATCCTTAATGATGCACTGGAGAGGTTTTAGTTGGGGGCTGAAGTGACAGCTAATGGCATTCTGTTATTTTCTTTGTTGGGCCTGTCGTGTAGTAGGTGACTTCTGGGTACCCTTCTGGCTCTGTCAATCTGTTTCTTTACTTCAGCAGGTGGGTATTGTAGTTTTAAGAATGCTTGATAGAGATCCTGCAGGTTTTTATCTCTGTCTGAGGGATTGGAGCAAATGCAGTTATATCTTAGAGCTTGTCTATAGACAAGGGATCGTGTGATGTGGCCTGGATGAAAGCCGGAGGCATGTAGGTAAGTATAGAGGTCATCAGATTTCAAGTATAGGGTGGTGTTGATGTGACCATCGCTTATTTGCACTGTAGTGTCCAGGAAGTGGATCTCTTGTGTGGACTGGTCCAGGCTGAGGTTGATGGTGGGGTGGAAATTGTTAAAATCCTGGTGGAATTCCTCAAGGGCCTCCTTCCCATGGGTCCAGATGATGAAGATGTCATCAATGTAGCGCAAGTAGAGTAGGGGCATTAGGGGACGAGAGCTGAGGAAGCGTTGTTCTAAGTCAGCCATAAAAATGTTGGCATACTGTGGGGCCATGTGGGTACATATTAGAGGGATAATTGCTCCTTAAAGAGTGCAAGTCACAGGATGGGTGGGCCCTTTTAATGAAGTTGTGCATAGCCCCATCTTTGATAAATTAGCTGTTTCCCAAGTGGTGAGAGAGGTAGGTAGGGCTACATTTAACTCCCTTAAAGGAGTCACTCCCCCTTCTGCCAGTGCATCTATTAAGATATCATTATACCCCACAAGAAATTGTAGCAAGTCCTCATGTCAGCAGAAGAAAATGTTGAAATGGTAAATGTTATAACTATTTTCAGTGGACAGCATCCTTAAATAGCTATGGAATCTGCCTGCAAGGCAATTGGCATTTTTTGAAGCAGTGACACACTCACACAATCCAAAAAGTGTTCAGTTTTATTCTGTGCACACAAGATAAACCTTCAAACCTTATGATCCCATTAAAAGGTAGGAAGATAATTTATATTGCTTATTCATTTTCATTAAAATTAATGATGGTGATGGTTCATTATTTATAGCATTATATGGCTCCCAATCGTATAATTCATAAGAGAGGTTCTGTAAATCATAAAGTGATAGGGAAATAGCACAAACAACTTCTGAATAGTTGCAGAATCACTAATATTCATTGGCAGAATCAAGAGTCATGTTGTATGTGCAGTAGCTAAAGGCCAATTTTTTAAAGGTATTCAGGCATCTAAAGATGCTGGTAGGTGCCTCATGGGACTTTCAAAAGCATCTTGGCTCCTAACTCTGATAGTTAGGTGCCCAAATACCTTTACAAATCTGGCCCTCAGTTGCCCCAGATAGTTACCCTATGGGTTATTTATAGTTAGACTATCACATAAGAGCACTTGTGTTGGAACATTTTTTATAGTGGGGATACTGAAAATCATTGAACAAAACTGTAAACCCTGTATATGATGGAAACCCACTTCAAGCCAGGGGATGCTGCAGCACCCCCCAGGAACCCTAGTACCAGCACCCCTGCATAAGAGATTCCCTAATTGTTCTGTGCACACCATATGAAAGTGCTGATAGAAAATATACAGTAATTTATCAAATGGACTGGGGGATCATTTTATATATAGCACATTAAGCAGACCTGGAGCTGGATAGTGTAATGCTTATAATGACTACGAAGAGGTTGTGTTGATTTGTTTGAAAATAAAAAGGGAAAGACTTCCTGCTTGGGACTGATAATGAATAGCGGAACCTTTCACTATTAGGTCATGGATAGGAATTGAACTAAGGTCAGTAGTCACTGAGAATTGGAGAATTGGTCTGAAACCAACAAGATGAAATTAATTAAAGACAAGGGCTAAGGTAGGAAGGAAAGAATCCAATGCACATATACAAAATGGGGAATAACTGGGTAGATACTAGTATTGCTGAAAAGGATCTCAGGGTTACAGCAAATTACCAATTGAATAGGAGTCAACAGTTACAGAAAATACTAATATCATTCTGAGATGTCTGAATAAGAGTGTTGTATGTAAGACACAGGAGGTAATTGTCCTACTCTACTCAGCACTGGTGAGGCCTCAGCAGGAGTACTGAGTCCAATTCAGGGCAGCACACTTTAGGAAAGATGTGGACAAATTGGAGAGCGTTCACAGGAGAGCAACAAAAATGATAAAAGGTTTAGAAAACCTCACCTATGAGGAAAGGTTTACAAAAACTGGGCATGTTTAGTCTGAGAAAAGAAGGCTCAGGCAAGATCTGAGAACAGGCTTCAAATACATTAAGCGCTGTTACAAAGAGGATGGGGATCAATTGTTCTCCATGTCTGCTGAAGGTAGGACAAGAAGTAATGGGCTTAATCTGCAGCGGGGAAGATTTAGGTTAGATATTAGGAAAAACTTTCGAACTGAAGGAGTAGTTAAGCTCTGGAATAGGCTTCCAGTGGAGGTTGTGAAATCCCCATCATTGGAAGATTTTAAGAACAGGTTGGACAAACACCCGTCAGGGATGGTCTAGGTTTACATGGTCCTGCCTCAGCACAGGGAGCAGAACTTGGTGACTTCTTGAGGTCCTTTCCATCCCTACATTTCTATGAGTCTCTGAAAGCTGTTTCTATCTCATGGCTGCTCAGTGATCTACAGTATCCACTAGGGTGACAGGCTATATGGGAGAAAATGCTGCCAATTATTTTCCTTCCAATTCCCTAGAAATTATTGGTAAATCTGCAGGGAACATAATCAAATGCACTGAAAATAAATAAGAAAACTCTGGGCTAGATAGTGACATTACAGTCTGCCCAGTGTAAGGGGCAGGGTGTTGATGCATTGCCCCAGGCGCAGCCCGAGAGCAAGGTTGTGACTCAGGGTCTCTCGATGGTCCAAGGAGGAAGTAAACCATGATGACCCTGTACATGCAACACAGCACAACACTGGTGTAGCTGCACCTCTGAGCACCATGGTGGTGGGGGAGGTGGAGCTGAGACTCCACCCACTGCTCTTCTGACCACCTGCACAAGGAGGGGGTGTGGCTCTGCACAGCCCATTTCTTCTCCTATTCTGCTCTCTGTGATGCATCGAACTAGTGGGGCCATTATTTGTCCCTCTATTTGTACCCTTAATGAAAATGACGCTTTGTATCACCCAACCTTGTTTTAAAAAACAATATCATCCTCAAAGCCCTGGAGATTTTTCAGTCCCCTAGTGCAATTGTCCCCTAATAGGTTCCCTGAATCCCTTCATTTCCAGATACATTTGCCACACACACAACCCACCAACCCTCTAGATGTCTGACAGTGCAGTCAGTTGTAGTTTTCTGTATCTATTAACCTTGCATGCGCACACACATTTCTAGAGGGAGAATCCTTCTGCAGGGGCAAATTATTAGCATTTCTTTGACTAGTGCCAACAGTGTGGTAGGCACTTTACAGACGATACACTTTACAGGTACAAAGAGAAAGCCTCTGCCCAAAGACCTTCCAATCAATATAACATAAATAGAATAAAAAAAGCAAAGGAAGAAGGGAGAGGGTGTGAAGCAATTAAAAAGCAGTGCAAATGAGTGGGGAATTTTAAAATTTGGAGGGCTCTCCCTCAGATTCCATAGTTAACATTTCTCCAAGAGGGTGGAGGTGGTTTCTTATTTTTATTGCAGTAGCACCTGACAGCCCCAGCCATGAGCCAGGACCCCATTGCACGAGGCACTGTACCAACACAGAACAAAGAGACAATCTCTGCTGCCGAGAGCTTACCATCTAGGTGGGAGGACAGTTTATATACCATTTAAAAGAGGGGTGCTTTACGGAGAGGTTTGAAGGAGGAGAGGATGCATCAGTGTGTGTAGGTGGGAATCTCTGGCTGCTCTTTCAGCACCTTGGACTCATCATTACCCTACATAGTTCAACATAGCCTTAGGCTGTTCTAAACGTCACAGAGCAGCACTAAGTTGCACCATGTGCAGTTCAGCTGGAGCTCAGGGGATGGCTGAGGGGACTCTAGGTGTGGAAAGGGTTGTAGTACTTTAAAGCATAGAGAAAAGTGTACAGTGTCTGGTGCAGCAAAGCCCTGTACGCTAATCAGGACTTCTAGATGCTGCTTCAGTACAAATAATTAATAATAACCAAAAGCTGGAGAACAGAAAATAATCACATCAGAAGCAGTGGCGAGATAGGGTGGACAAGGCATTCTAGCTGGATTACGTCAAACAGTAGGATTTTGTATTAGATTCTGGATGGGTAGGAAGGCACTGAATGTTTCTGAAGTGGGAGCTTAATGTAATTTTGCTTTAGCATAGAGACAAGGGAATAAACTACTATATCTGGGACAAACTCAAGTTTGGAGAGTTGACAGATAAGAGGCGGGAATCCTAGAGTGACACTTCCTGGGGGTATCCAGGGTTGTGAGGCACCTCACCTACCACCTGTTCTTAGCATGAGGAACCCTGGTCTGTACCTGCTGTGGATCAGCTCCCTGACTCTACCAGTCTCTGGCAACACAAGCGCTCCCTTCTGGGCCTCCGCAGGCCTCGCTGTCTCAGTACACATAAGCGATAGGCACACTCCCAACCCCCAAGTCTTCGGAGTGACCCTCTGTAGTGCCCAGCCCCTGATCCACTAAATACGCACAGAACTCTCAGATCCACTACTCCAAAGAGAATAGGGGACACCAGTTTACTAGTTTTAACTCAGGATAACCACTCCACTTAACACATAGCACTTATTTATAGTGCAGTCAAGAATAAATTTATTGTCAAAGAACAGAGATTCAATTGGTAGTTAGTGAGAATATTGGAAACAAATGGTTATGTATAAAACAAAACCATAACATGCTTTCTAGTGCCTCAGCTTAACTCACAAGACATTCCAGTTTTCTACAGGTTAACGTACCCCCAAGTCCTTTTCCCAGCACTTTCAACCAAGATGGCTGAGGTCCCCCGTCATGAGATTAAGCCTCCTAGCAGCTTGTTTTTGCAGATTAAAGGATGGCAGGGTGTCTATCTGAGACCCAAATATACCAGACAAGATCTCTGATCTTCACCTGAACACCCCCCACCACTGTGTTGCTCTTCCTATGAATTTCCTTCTGAAGTCTTTGCAAGCTCTTCATTGGCATTTGACTCAGAATGCTAACAGACTCCCTATTGTAAGGCACACAATACATGATAGTTCACCAGGAAGATAAGTGTCTCCCACCTCCAGTCTGGAAGTTTGGCTCAAGGCACGCTACCTTTGAGTCACCTGCTTTTAACTAAAAGCCAGAAAACATAATTTTCAGCATGTATTCATAACTCCTCACATATTTTCCACACATTTATCTCTCAATGGATATAATTACCAATGAGGCATGGGCTTTCATTACAGACCTTATATGACATTCTTTTGTAAACTTAGGGGATCCCTTTAACCCTCTGACCTCTGCCAGTTTTCATCAAGAGGTCCTTGGATCACACTCAGTAGCTGGAACAAGAAGAAATTGAGGCATGAATAATAATTTTGGCAAAGGACTGATCACCCTAGTGTTACGGCTCCAATATGAATGTAAGAAGGCAGATTTACAGTCTTGGGTGATGTAAGAGAAAACATAATGTGTGAGACGGAGAGGGGATGCAAGGGATAGAGTGAAAGGCAAATAAGGTTCCATCCTGCTAAGAAGGGTGAGATTTGAGTCTAGTAGAAAAAAAACTAGTGATAGAGTTTGATGGAGGGTCTTCTTCTCAGTTAACAGGAAACAACTGAGTTGAAATAGGGTTGTAGAACCAGGAGGTGATAAAATAGAAGTAATGGAAAGCATAGAAAGGACCAAAATATAAACATTTGTGCAGCATCTGTGCAGAAGTGATACCCAAGTTCAATAAGCAAAAGAGGTGGCAATTTAGGGAGGAGAGTCAGAGAAGAAAAGGGAGCTAAGGACTGATTCCTGGAGGGTATCACAGCAGAAAGAACTTGCAACAGAATGTCATCTATAGCCAGTCACAAGAAAAAAAAGTAGTTGTAAAGGCACAGCAGGCATGAAACTAAGAGAGTAAAGACTCTGAAACGCCAATGAATTACCCTGTGATCAAGAATGTCCTGGCTTATCTACTACCAAATACACTATGGGGTTTACTGAGGAGAGATGGCATCATGGCCACACCAGAGAATATCACTGGTCGATGGCCATACAAATAAGGGCATTTCATTACTGTAAAAAGGCTGGTTTCAGAGTAGCAGCTGTGTTAGTCTGTATCCGCAAAAAGAAGAACAGGAGTACTTGTGGCACCTTAGAGACTAACAAATTTATTAGAGCATAAGCTTTTGTGGACTACAGCCCACTTCTTCGGATGCATATAGAATGGAACATATATTGAGAAGATATATATACACACATACAGAGAGCATAAACAGGTGGGAGTTGTCTTACCAACTCTGAGAGGCCAATTAATTAAGAGAAAAAAAAAACTTTTGAAGTGATAATCAAGATAGCCCAGTACAGACAGTTTGATAAGAAGTGTGAGCATACTTACAAGGGGAGATAGATTCAATGTTTGTAATGGCTCAGCCATTCCCAGTTCTTATTCAAACCGGAGTTGATTGTGTCTAGTTTGCATATCAATTCCAGCTCAGCAGTCTCTCGTTGGAGTCTGTTTTTGAAGTTTTTCTGTTGTAATATAGCCACCCGCAGGTCTGTCACTGAATGACCAGACAGGTTAAAGTGTTCTCCCACTGGTTTTTGAGTATTTTGATTCCTGATGTCAGATTTGTGTCCATTAATTCTTTTGCGTAGAGACTGTCCGGTTTGGCCAATGTACATGGCAGAGGGGCATTGCTGGCACATGATGGCATATATCACATTGGTAGATGTGCAGGTGAATGAGCCCCTGATGGTATGGCTGATGTGATTAGGTCCTATGATGATGTCACTTGAATAGATATGTGGACAGAGTTGGCATCGGGGTTTGTTACAAGGATAGGTTCCTGGGTTAGTGGTTTTGTTCAGTGATGTGTGGTTGCTGGTGAGTATTTGCTTTAGGTTGGGGGGTTGTCTGTAAGCGAGGACAGGTTTGTCTCCCAAGATCTGTGAGAGTAAAGGATCATCTTTCAGGATAGGTTGTAGATCTCTGATGATGCGCTGGAGAGGTTTTAGTTGGGGGCTGAAGGTGACAGCTAGTGGTGTTCTGTTATTTTCTTTGTTGGGCCTGTCTTGTAGGAGGTGACTTCTGGGTACTCGTCTGGCTCTGTCAATCTGTTTTTTCACTTCAGCAGGTGGGTATTGTAGTTTTAAGAATGCTTGATAGAGATCTTGTAGGTGCTTGTCTCGGATAGAGTGCCAGCAATGCCCCTCTGCCATGTACATTGGCCAAACCGGACAGTCTCTACGCAAAAGAATTAATGGACACAAATCTGACATCAGGAATCAAAATACTCAAAAACCAGTGGGAGAACACTTTAACCTGTCTGGTCATTCAGTGACAGACCTGCGGGTGGCTATATTACAACAGAAAAACTTCAAAAACAGACTCCAACGAGAGACTGCTGAGCTGGAGTTGATATGCAAACTAGACACAATCAACTCCGATTTGAATAAGGACTGGGAATGGCTGAGCCATTACAAACATTGAATCTATCTCCCCTTGTAAGTATGCTCACACTTCTTATCAAACTGTCTGTACTGGGCTATCTTGATTATCACTTCAAAAGTTTTTTTTTTTTCTCTTAATTAATTGGCCTCTCAGAGTTGGTAAGACAACTCCCACCTGTTTATGCTCTCTGTATGTGTGTATATATATCTCCTCAATATATGTTCCATTCTATATGCATCCGAAGAAGTGGGCTGTAGTCCACGAAAGCTTATGCTCTAATAAATTTGTTAGTCTCTAAGGTGCCACAAGTACTCCTGTTCTTCTTTTTGTAAAAAGGCTGGAAAAGATGTGTATTGTTTCTAAAGACTTAGACCTCGATTCACTACTGTTTTGCTCCAGTTTTATTCTGGTACAATTCTGCTGAAGTGAATGGAGCTACACCAGCATAACACTAGGATGATATAGTGGTGTATTGGGTCCTTATGTCTGAAAGGGAAGAGCAGAGATGTGACAGGTTTAGTTAGTAGCAGCCATCTTGTGGCAGCAAAGAAAATTTTAGTGGAAAAATGAATGACTAATTATTGTAACTGCAGCTATATTAATGTGATAGATTGTGAGAAATATACTTTATTTTCTCTAATGAGTGTGTGACGGTCTAAGTAAAAATATTCTGTCATGATAACTTCACTGTGAATCATGGTCTACAATAATTTGGATTAACTTTGGGAAACTAAACTTCAAAGTGATTTCAGAAATTACTCTAAAGTCACCTATAAATAATGACTCCTCCAATTTAAAGCAGTCATTTGGAATAATAAATTTGTCTGCGGATGATGAACTATTTCACTGATTAGCAAACTTGGGAGTGCACTTGAATAAAGTTTGCTTCAGTAGATCAAAGATAAGATTTTGCTTAGTTAAGAAGTTCAGAGGTGTTTATTTTAGTATTAGTGTATATTAACTATCTGATCGATGCATAATATTCTGATAGGAAAAACACACTGTAACAAACTCCCCAATGTATCCATTGTTTCTTATATATTACATATACTGGTTATGTTGATTTTTAAAGCAGGTTATTTTTGGATGTCTTAAAGCAAAAGTAGTTTACACGTCTTCTTCCACTGAACTCAGTGGGAACAGGATACTGTTTGATGCTGAGATTCTGTTCTCGATAGAGGTGAACAATGACTTTCATGATTCAGCTTGTTCAATCAGCTCCTGTAAATGCATGCATGTGTGTACTATCAGTCTTTTCCAGGAACACACCTTTGCATCTGAGAGTGAGCTCTGGTCATGTAAACCAGTTTTGCTCTGACCATGTGAAATTACACATGGAAAAATAAAAATAGTTTAAAAATATTACGAAGGATAGAGAGACTTAGGGCTTTTCTCCACTGCCCCACAGTCCAGACTACAGGGGCATGAATAGCAGTGCGCACCAAAGTGCTGCGCCATAACTCCCCTGCGTGGATGCTGTGGGCTGTGAACTAAAAGGTTCCTAGTTTGCATTAATGTAGCCCTCTGAGAGGGCTGGGAACTAAAGGTTCCTAGTTTGCCCTCTCAGAGGGCTACATTAATGCAAACTAGGAACCTTTTAGTTCACACCTGCAACATCTACACACGCGAGTTGCAGTTCAGCACTTTGGTGCCCACTGCTATTCACACTCCTGTAACCCGAAGCGCAGGGCAGTGTAGACATAGCTGTAGCACATGTCTTGGAGTTCATGAGTACTAATCCTGGTGGATGTGAGGGAAGCATTGTACTCCTGAAGTATTTGGATAATCTCCTTTTTTCGGGTAAATCTTTTGTTAGGTGTTTTGAACAGTAGAAAAGGATGGGCTCAAGTAATAACAATATTCCCTTGGTCACACCCAAAGGATACTTTCCATCTGCATAAAAGGACTCACACCCCCACCTAGTGATACTTCCCCTAAACCTTGTGGTGTCAGAAAATAAAAATAACCTGTCCATATAAGCGCCCCTAGTTGCAGGGCAGCACGGCCTAATGGCCAGAGTCCATATGAGCGCCCCTGGTTGCGGGGCGGCGCGGCCTAAAGTCCAGAGTCCATATAAGCGCCCCGGGTTGCAGGGCCGTAGGACCTTACTACTGGCTCAGCAGGGGGGTCCTACCGAAACACGCTGAGGCTTACCGGGGTCAAGGTACCAGTCCGTCACCTCCCCTGGGTTGCTCCCTACCGGCTGGGGAGTTGGGGTCCCCCACGGATCCCAGGGTTCTCAGGATCCGTCGGCTCCTCTGGTTCCTCCCGCAGTAGGGGTTCGTGCTGGCCTGTAGAAGCTTCTGTTCCTGGCGGCTTCAAGAGCGTCGGCTGGTCCTCTGCAGGAGCTTCCCAGTTAGGTCCTTCCCTTGCGGCCGCCAGCTCCAACTGAGCTGAGTTCCCTCCTTTTATACTCAGTGAGCATCTGGAGCATGCCCAGTTCGAACGGGGCGGGACTTCCTCTGTCAGAGCTACTGGTCTGACGTCACTGGGGCTAATGCGGGGCGTAGCTGCCCCATCACACACCCCAACAAGTGATGGATCATCAGTCAGTCGCGGTCTGGAAGTTTATCAGAGAATGACACCTTTGTGATTTAGTTAAACAAAAACAAGTAAAGCAGGACAATCAACAATATTGGTATCAAATAAACAAATGGCAGTATAAGCAAACAAACTGAAATGGAGAAGCTGCAAAGGATATTTTGGCTGCAATCCCAAATTTGAGTCCAACCAGATGTTGCTAACATTATCTGCACTTTGAATCAAAGACAGTAAACTTCTAACAAAGAGTGGAAATCTATGTGGAAGTCTATTGCTGGACAGAATAGAAGAACATATTTTTCATGAGCTCTTTTGGGAGGAGTGTTTACCAGGAGAAACAGAATTTGCCAATCTACGGCAGTTAACGTTCTTATTTAATGGCTATCCTTTGATGTACAATCAATCTCTTAAGGTAGTTATTTAAACTTTGCAATATTATTGAAGAAAGGCTGCAAGGATATTTGAAATATTCCCTCTGTGTTCTTCTAACAACATGTTCCTCTTTCATTTCTTGTGTTAACCTATTTTCATTCTAATTACAGGGCAAAAAATTTTCCACTATCAGATCTGCGCAAGAAATTCTTGGGCAGTTTCAATCAGAACTGTAGGCTCAGTTTCTATTTGAAACCCTTCATCAAGTCACATTTTCTGTAAAGTCAAATTTTGGTGAAAAGTGATTAACTGAAATTCGCAAATGAGAACTAAATGTCCATACTGTTAACACTGACTTTGTAATCAGCTTTTTAATCTTCAGAAGGACAGCCAAAAAAACCAGACATTTACAGTCTTTAAGATTCAGACCCCTCAGGACAAAAGAATTCCAGGTGCATCTCCAATGACTTCAAAGAAGCTTTCTCCCAAGATGAATTTGGCCCATGAATTCTTTTGTAATGCATTTTTATGTAAATGCACCTTTTCTTTTTGTTGTAGTAGCAGGCAGGGTTTCTGCACAAACAATAGAGGCCTTTGTTATAGGAAGTGCCACGACACATGGCAACAGTGAATTATAGAATGGTTTATCAATTACTTTGTAGCCCAGTTTTTTTTTTTTTTTTATTTAGTCCTTTGTTCCCATTTATATTTCAGTTTAGCTGCCTACCTATGCTAATAAAGTCTCTATTAAAGCACTATTATTTACAGTGACAAAACGATCTTTCTCTCTTTTCTCCATTTAAAGAAAATCACTGTTCAGACTTTAATCTGAGGTAAGCACATCATTAGCACATCCATGAAGCATAGGTAATCACTGCTTCTATTTGGTCTCTTCTCTAGTCATTTTACCGTTCCTTCCACTGCCAAGCCCCATCCAGTGTAAATTATATCCCTTCCATGGAGCAAGAGGGAACCAGGGTGGGAATTGGCGCTCTACGATCTGGTCTACACTGCAAAGTTTGGTCAACATAAGTCACCTTGCCATCGACATAGTTGTGCATGTGTCTACACTTTGTCTGCCACCAATGTAAGTGCTCCATTATGGGGATGCAGTAACACAATCTTTCAAAAGAGCACTGAGCCAAGGTTGATGTACTAAGGTAGACGCAGTGCAACTTTAGACACTGTATTACCTACATCAAACCTAACAATCCTCCAGCACCTCTCCCACAATGGCCAACATTGACCACTCTGGTCACATTTGTGAACTCCACTGCCCAGGGATCACAGAGACCAGAACCACCACCACCCCCTCCGCCCTCTTTAAAACTCCACACATTTTTGAAATGCCTTTTTTCTGATTGTCCAGCTTGGTGAGCACACCTGGCAGCTGTTGTGTGTAACTGCCCAGCCAACCATGTCAGCTACAGTTCCAGACACGCTCCAGCCTAGAGTAGGCAAGAGATATTGGATTGAGCCTGTGGGGAGAAGAGGCTGTGCAACCATAGCTACGGACAAGCTGAAGAAATGAGGACGCAGGAGAAGGGGATGCAGGAGAAGGGGTACGCGAAGGATCAGCAGCAGTGCCATGTGAAAACAAAGTAACAGCAGCAAGCATAACAGAAGGCCAGGGAGGCCAACAGTCAATCTGGTGCCGAGTTGCAGACCAGCTGCTTTTACAAAGAGCTGCATGCCAAACTTTGTGGAGATACCACCACCACCCCACACACCACTGTGAACACCTCCGAGGAGTCTGAGTTGCAGGCCTTTGGTGTGAACAGCAATGAGGAGGAAGAGGAGGAGGCTGGGGGACGTGCAATCATGAGGTCTACCATGCAGCAAGCCAGGACTTGTTTGAGATTCCACTATAGTCCAGTCAGTCCCAGCAGTCGAGCACAGGCGAGCGTGATGCAGGGGAAGGAACACCAGGTACATATATAAATGTGTTTCCCATTACAATGATGCACACAGCTATTGATTTTTCATTGCTTTACTCGTACTAGAAGAGGTAGCTATATAACAAAGAGAGGCAATGTTGTTATCTGCTTTTCATTTCCCTGTAGAGTTAGGCGGGGGGAGCATAAGGAGCAGTTTGTTTATATACACAAGGATGTCTCTTGAATCCTCCTAAAAGATTTCAGTGAACTTTTCAGGGGGTACTCTGCAGTCCTCTCCCAAAGGTTTCTAGGGATAGCTATCTTATTTCTTCCTCCACGGTAGCACACTTCCCCATGCCAGACAGCAATAACTTTGGTAGGCATCACTGCAATAAGCAGGTTAGCAATATACAGGCCTGGGAAGCATAGACGTGAGGTTTTTTGTTTGGGGAAGATATTTCCAGGAGTGTTGGAGGCTCCCTAGAAGTGGGGGGGCCCACTAGTGCCCAGACCATGGCCCCATGGCCCCGCCTCCCATAGCACTGCCCATGCTCCGCCTCTTCTGCCGAGGCCCCACCTGCTGCTTGCTTATTTCTGCCCCTCCCCCACATCGCTCAGCCTTCAGGCAGTAAAAAAGTGGAAGGACATAGCTCTCCCACTTTTAAAAGTGATGGGGCCATGGCCAGGGGCACCGGAACAGGAGGGATCAGGGGGCAATGGTCCATCACTTTTAAAAGTGGGAGGGGTATGCCTGCCCACATTTTTCCTGCCTGAAGGCCGAATGATGGGGGAAGAGGGAAGGAGGCTGAGAGGAGTGAGCGGTGGGCAGGGCTTTGGGGGAAGAGGCGGAACAGGGGCAGGAAGAGGTGGAGTGAGGGTGGGGCCTCAGGTGAATAGGCTAAGCAGGGGCAGTACCTCGGAGCTGAGCATGGGCAGGGCCTCGGGGGAGGAGAAGTGGAACGGGGGGAAGCTTCTAGGGAGCTTCTGGCACTCCTCTTCCCAGTGTGGGCAGTGGGCCAGCATGCCTCCAAAGGGAGGTGACCCACATCTGGCATTTGTCCCCTGCATGGCCAGCCTTTTTTATTTTGGGGAGGCTTAGGCTAACCCTCCCCAAGCTTCTTATATGAACCACCCATTCAGAGAGGCTTTGGGACACCAGCAGCAGTTGTGCTTTCTGTTCCTTTGTTACCCTCAGGAGTGAGAGATCAGCTAAAATTCATCATCAACTGTAGAAAATGGTGCCAGTATCCAATGCCATTGCCCTATACTCATAGTTTCATGCAACTGAACAATTCCTTCCTCATTTCCCTTGCCCCAGGCAGCCACACTCACCATGGTGGGTGCTGTGAGTGGTGCCATGTGGAAGCACTCTGAAGCAGAAGTGTCAATAAGCATGTTTTGTTTAAAACTTTAGTGGAGAAAAGGAAGAAAGTTTTGAAGCTTAATTTTCACTTTCCATTGTGACTACACTGACAGTGGTACCCCTCTCATCTTCCCCCTTGGGGTCACCTCAGTTCAAGGCCTTTGCCTGGTGGTAAAATCCAAATCACAAGGAAGCCGCCACTGTCCAGGGCCACAAGATACTTCCCTCTCTGCTTGTCTCTGCAGAGGGTTCTCCCTTTCCTCATAGAAAACCCCTTTTGAGCAGCTGCATCAGAGCCTCTAGGTTTCACTCTGCTCTGCTCAAGCTGTGGGATGCAGGTCTGCTCACCTTCAGCACTGCTTCCTAACTGAGCTAATTCGCTGCCTTTTAATTCCTCCAGCAGATGGAGCATATGAGCCCGTAAGCCCTTGTTGCTAAGTGTGGGGTTTGTACCCCAATCACAGGGTCACATCCCCACCCCTACCACTCCATACCAAGAGACAGTCTGAACAACTACTGCTTCATATACACTGACCTGTGAGAGCCAGAGTTCTTCTATGTGTAGCCAAAATGGACATGAATGTTCCTTCCCCTTGTTAAATTCTGTTCCATTCGTTTATTACGTTTTTAATGTATTTGCTTTTAAATTGCACAGGTTTTTCTTTCCACTGGTTTTGTTACGCAATAAAATTCTAATCTTTATTACTTCATAACATTTGCTTCAGAGTGCCTAGTGGTACTGAAAGCGCCCACTTACATGTTATTGTGCAGAGTGACGCAACTCATAGGGTCAGTGACAAACACAGTCTAATGATAATAAATGCACAGGAAGCACCCCAAAATCAATAGATGCAAAGCAAGAACTGCACAATTCCTAACAGGCCCCAAACTGCAGAGCCAGGTCAGGCACAGTACGCCACAACACATTACTGCAACTTGCTGTTTTAGTGCTCTTTCAGAGCTTCCCTCAGCTGTATAGCTCCGCTTTGACTCTTCTTATAGCCCTAATATTAGTTTGGCTGTTCAAAATAAGCAGACAGCTGCTCCACCTATGCCGTCCACCCCAGTGACAGATATTCCTCGTTTGGCTCACAGATATTATGCAGGATACTGCAGGAAGCTATAACGATTGAAATATTTCTCTCGCAGAGATCCACTCTTGTGAGTGAACAATGCCATTGTCCCTTCAATCTACCAAAAGCAGAATGGCAGCTGTATCTTTCCTTAGTGCTGTTGTAGTGGCTGGTGTTTGGCTTCATGAGCCAGGAGAGCAAGGGGCAAGGTCCCTCAGGATCACTAGTGGCATTTCAACATCACCAGTGGTAATCCGCTGGTCAGGAATGAAAGTCCTTTCTTGAAGCTTTCTGAGCAGTCCTGCTGTGTTAAAGATGTGGGATCATGCACCTTCTCTGTCCAGCCCACACTGATGTTGGTGAAGCATCCCTGGTGACCCTGGTGACCCATCAACACTTGCATAACACTTGCATAACCATAGAAAAGGCCAAAAGGCATAAATTAAGATGTTTCTACACCAATGCGAGAAGCCTAGGTAACAAAATGGAGGAATTGGATCTCCTGGTCCGAGAAATGAAACCGGATATCGTAGGAATAACTGAAACGTAGTGGAACGGTAGTCATGACTGGAGTACAGGTATGGAAGGGTATGTGCTGTTTAGGAAAGACCGGATTAAAGGTAAAGGTGGGGGAGTAGCATTGTATATCAATAATGAGGTAAACTGTAAAGAAATAATATTAACTGATGGAATGGATAAGATGTAGTCTGTCTGGGCAATACTCACATTGGGTAAAAGAACTACTAGAGCCTCCCCTGGGATAGTGCTTGGGGTGTGCTATAGACCGCCGGGATCTAGCCTAGATATGGACAGAGAACTCTTTAACGTTTTTAGGGAAGTAAATACTAATAGGAACTGTGTAATCATGGGAGATTTTAACTTCCCGGATATAGATTGGGGAACAAATGCTAGTAACAATAATAGGGCTCAGATTTTCCTAGACGTGATAGCTGATGAATTCTTTCATCAAGTAGTTGCTGAACCGACGAGGGGGGATGCCATTTTAGATTTGGTTCTGGTGAGTAGTGAGGACCTCGTTGAGGAAATGGCTGTAGGGGACAACCTTGGCTCGAGTGATCATGAGCTAATTCTGTTTAAACTAAATGGAAAGATTAACAGAATTAAATCGGAGACTAAGGTTTACGATTTCAAAAGGGCTAACTTTAATAAATTAAGGGGACTGGTTAGGGAAGTGGATTGGACTAAACATATTTAGGGATCTAAAGGCGGAAGGCGCCTGGGATTATTTCAAGTTGAAGTTGCAGGAGCTGTCAGAGGCCTGTATCCCAAGAAAGGGAAATGGTTCGTAGGCAGCAGATTTAGACCGAGCTGGAAGAGCAAGCATCTCAGAGGGGTCATTAAGAAAAAACAGAAAGCGTACAGGGAGTGGAAGATGGGGGGGATCAGCAAAGAAACCTACCTTATTGAGGTCAGAGCATGTAGAGATGGAGTGAGAAAAGCCAAAAACCGAGTAGAGTTGGACCTTGCGAGGGGAATTAAAACCAATAGTAAGAGCTTTTATAGACATATAAATAGGAAGAAAACAAAGAAAGAAGAAGTGGGACCGCTTAAGACTGTAGATGGAGTGGAGATTAAGGATAATCTAGGCATGGCACAATATCTAAATGAATATTTTGCATCGGTATTTAATGAGGCTAATGAAAGGCTGAGGAACAGTGGAAGCGAGATGGATGGGAATAATGGAGTGGGGATTGACATTACCGTATCCAAGGTAGAAGCCAAACTTTAACAGCTTAACAGGACTAAATCGGGCGGACCGGATGATTTTCATCCGAGAATATTAAAAGAACTGGCACGGGAAATTGCAAGCCCGTTAGCGATAATTTTTAATGAATCTGTAAACTCGGGGGTGGTACCGTTTGACTGGAGAATAGCTAATGTGGTTCCTATTTTCAAGAAGGGGAAAAAAGTGACCCGGGTAACTACAGGCCTGTTAGTCTAACATCTGTAATATGCAAGGTCTTGGAAAAAATTTTGAAAGAGAAAGTAGTTTAGGACCTTGAGGTCAATGCCAAATGGGACAAATTACAACACGGTTTTACGAAAGGTAGATCGTGCCAAACCAACCTGATCTCCTTCTTTGAGAAAGTAACAGATTTTTTAGATAAAGGAAATGCGGTGAATCTAATATACCTCGATTTCAGTAAAGTGTTTGATACGGTACCGCATGAGGAATTATTGGTTAAATTGGAAAAGATGGGGATCAATATGAAAATCCAGAGGTGGATAAGGAACTGGTTAAAGGGGAGACTGCAGCGGGTCATACTAAAAGGTGAACTGTCAGGTTGGAGGGAGGTTACCAGTGGAGTTCCTCAAGGTTCGGTTTTGGGTCCAATTTTATTTAATCTATTCATTACTGACCTCGGAACCAAATGTAGGAGTGGGCTGATAAAGTTTGCGGATGACACAAAGTTGGGAGGTACTGCCAATTCGGAGAAGGATCGGGATATCCTGCAGGGAGATTTGGATGACCTTGTAAACTGGAGTAATAGTAACAGAATGAAATTTAATAATGAGAAGTGTAAGGTTATGCATTTAGGGATAAATAACAAGAATTTTAGTTATAAGCTGGGGATGCATCGGTTGGAAGTAACGGAAGAGGAGAAGGACCTCGGAGTCCTGGTTGATCGCAGGATGACTATGAGTCGGCAATGTGACGTGGACATGAAAAAAGCTAATGCGGTCTTGGGATGCATTAGGCGAGATATTTCTAGTAGGGATAAGGAGGTGCTGGTTCCGTTATACAAGGCACTGGTGAGACCTCATTTGGAGTACTGTGTGCAGTTCTGGTCTCCCATGTTTAGGAAGGATGAAATCAAACTGGAATGGGTACAGAGAAGGGCCACTAGGATGATCCGAGGAATGGAAAATCTGTCGTACGAAAGGAGACTCGAAGAGCTCGGTTTGTTTACCTTAACCAAGAGAAGGCTGAGGGGGGATATGATTGCTCTCTTTAAATATATCAGAGGGATAAATACCAGAGAGGGAGAGGAATTATTTCAGCTCAGTACTAATGTGGACACTAGAATGAATGGATATAAACTGGCCGTCGGGAAGTTTAGGCTTTAAATTAGACGAAGGTTTCTAACCATCAGAGGAGTGAAGTTTTGGAATAGCCTTCCGAGGGAAACAGTGGGGGCGAAAGACCTCTCTGGCTTTAAGATTAAGCTTTATAAGTTTATGGAGGGGATGGTTTGATGGGATACAGTGATTTTAGTCAATAGGTCAATAACAATGGTCAATGATGGGATATTAAAAGTTAGTACAGAGAACTTTTCCAGAAGGTCTGGCTAGAGAATCTTGCCCGCATGCTCGGGGTTCAGCTGATCGCCATATTTGGGGTCGGGAAGGAATTTTCCTCCAGGGTAGATTGGCAGAGGCCCTGGAGATTTTTCGCCTTCCTCCGCAGCATGGGGCAGGGGTCACTTGCAGGGGTCACTTGCTGGAGGATTCTCAGCGACTTGAAGTCTTTAAATAATGATTTGGAGACTTCAACAGCTGAGTCAAGGGAGAGAATTCTTCCAGGAGTGGGAGGGTCAGCTTTTGTGGCCCGCATCATGCGGGAGGTCAGACTAGATGATCATAATGGTCCCTTCTGACCTTAGAGTCTATGAGTCTATGAGTAAAAGTAGCCCTCTCTGTTGATATACTCAGGACAAGGAGGGCTAGTGTTAAAATAGGGATAGGTGTTCCATCTATTGCTCCACCAGTGTTCGGGATCCCCATTGCTGCAAATCCATCTATGTCCTGCACATTCCCCAGAGTCACTGTCCTGCATAGCAGGAGACAATTAATAGCCATGCACACTTGCAAGACAATAGTTCCCACAGTGGATTTCTATCTCCAAAATGATTTCCCACTGACTGGTAGCCATCTAGCATTGCAAGTTTCCATAGTGCGATCGCCTATCACTTCGCCACTGTCAGCCCTCACTCAAGTGTTCATGCAGTGGAAGGCTGGGCAAGCTCAGCGTAGAGGTCCATGAATGTAGGCTTTCACATGCAAATGTTCTGCAGCTACTGCTCATTGTCCCAAACTTGCATTACAATGCGATCCCATCAGTCAGTGCTCAATTCTTGGGCCTAGAAACAGTGCAATGTCTGCAGCTGTGCCATGAATGCCAACAACAACCTTCAACTGGTTTTCACTACATCCCACAACAATCTGTCTTCCACAAAATTTTCATGTTCTCCACTGATGTGGGTCTTCTTGTGGCTCTGTAAATACCAGAGGATTGTGCAATGCTCATGACAATAGTGCAGAGCTGTGCGGGATCCATGGTTCTGTCAAAGATGGTGGACAGCCATAAGGGCTGCACAGGTTCATGGGATTTTTTAAAAACACACAAAATTTATGAGCTGTGGCTAACATTATGGGAGAGAGAAAGTTTCATGCTGGGAACTTGACCCTTTACTCCCGGTCACCCCTGCACAACTTGTTTCTGCCTCATGATGCATTGCCAAAACTTCCCAAAAGACAGGGCTCTGGAGAGTAGGGAGTTGCAGAGAGAGATGCCTACCGCAACATGCATTGACACAAGCACTCCTGGTGAGTACACGCAGCGCCAACACAAGGACCCAAGTATTCACGTGCATAAGTGATATACTAACTGCAGTGGTTTTATGCCAACATAACTTGCATCGGTCAACGTTTGTAGGGTACACATGGCCTGACAGTAGCAATTCTTTCCTTGGCCTCCTCCTGTTATGGCATGGCTACACACTGCCTCTTACTCAGTGGGCGAAAGAAAATTATAAGCTTCTGTCTGCCACTATTTTGCTGCACCTCTACCTTAGGATTGGGCTCCAATCCCTTGCAGAAAGCTGCCCGGTTCTAATTAAAGTATTCCTGAATTTCAATCCTAAACAAGTAAAATTACTCACATGTAAGATGTGTTTGTTTCGGGCGCTTTTGTGCATGAAAGATCTATTTCTCATGCTGAATTTCTTGTTTTGGAGGTGAGAGGGAGATAAGAAAGTTTTATGAAACAGATATTATAAACAGTATGTACACAATTTGTATCTGAAATTTCTTAGTGTCTTCTTGTAAACTGGAATTACAGAGCTCAAGTGAATACCTCTTCTCTCCAGCAATATGCAACTGCTAAGGGAGTATTACTGGCTGCCCAATCACATGGAATAGGCTTAGCCAATAAGGCACCCACAAGACCTATCACGTGACCGACACCAATAAACCAAAATTTAAATGATACTCAATAAACCTAAAATCAAGGCAGAAAAGAGCTATCAAAACCCAGTCTCTCAAAGCTTAATGACTCTCTAGATAGAGCAAAATGTTTCATCTTAAAAATTTGCAGATATGAAATAAGGCTAAAGTGAAGCATGATTGGTAAACATGAAATCAGGCAAAATTTGTATCGTTCGGGTTGGACAATGAAAGATTATCAGGGTTGGGGGGTTAATATTGCTCACAATTCATTCATTCTCTTTTAAAACTATTTACATTCAGAAAGTTATGTGAGAAGAAAAATGTCATTTCGATCCGGCTTGAGAAAAAACATGAGACTTCATTTGAATTACCGGGTCAGCTTGGTTTTGTTTTTCTCTTTTGAGGGATGAGACGTTATAAAAGAAATTTGGCTGAATATTTTTTTCCTTTGCCTTGCTAGCTGCAAAACCCAAAGTTTGAAAGAGCGATTGCTGCTTGAATTTTCTTCTGAAGTACCAGATTACAGCACAGTATTAGAAACAAACAATAACAGGAAGCATATTGTCTATATCTCTTGTTCAGTTCTACAGGCATTCTGCAGTTTCTGTAAACTTCCACACAGCTCTTATGAAGTGTACAAGATAAGTCTTAGAATGCCTTTTGTGTGTATGTTCTCATTTGATACTCTGAAGGACTACAATTACTGTAATTGAAACAGAAACCAGTATGCTTCACAAGATAGAACACAAATTAATATACTCTCTGGTTTAAAAAACAATCAGCAAATCTACAGCTGTGATTACTAAGGTGGTCATGGTGTTATAGGACCAGATCAGACCAATGACACAGCTAAGCAGCAGAGGCATGAGCAACAGGCAGAGGCGAGCAGCAAGTGGAGGTAGAAATGGCAGAAGTAGCAGTGACAACATAGCAGCAACAGCAGCAACAAATGCATCAATTGTCTCCCACGCCTTCCCCTCCCACCTCCTCAGCTGGAAGTGACCACACCTGAATGCAGCCCTGGACTCTAGGACATTGCTGGGACAACCCACTGTGACTGAGCTTCAGTGGAGGGAAAGGGGGAGTGGTGTGTTAAAAGGACATTCATCCACTGGACTTTCACACTGCAAGGTGGAAAGTGAAGCAAAGGACACTGCCCAAGATACTATGGGGCAGGTGTTTACTTATTGTTTGTGTACTTGAGTCATTAAAAGTGTTTTCCCAAATCAATGCAGTGTTTCCTCTCCCCTACTAAAAGTTTTCTTTTATTATACACAGGTTCAGTGCTGGCGAATAGGGAACTATTGCGTACTAGAGGTGCCCAGAAGTGGTATTCGCTTTACCCAGATTTCTGGCTGGGTACTCAAGCCAGTTTTGTAATATTAAGAGGAAACCCTAGATATTAAACCCAGCCCTTGCTACTGCCAACACCTCCTGGCCTAAGGGTTACATAAGGATGATTCATAGAGGTTAAGGCCAGAAGGGATGGTTAGCGTAAAGCATAACTTCTGTTTGGCTAAAGCATCTCTTCCAGAGAGGCCCCCAGTTGTGATCTGGAGACATCAAGAGATGGAGAAGCCAACACTTCCCGTTGTCATTTGTTCCAATGGTTAATCATCCTGATAAGGACCAGTCTTCCATTGTGCCTGAAAGCCTGAAGGTTGGAGGTTGATAGCAAAGGTAAGTCAAATCGATGGTTGTTTATTGGCAAATACACAGATGTTCTACATACAAAAATCTGTGGTTAAATGTGATCCAATCATCCTGGTAGACATAAAACATTTTAATTCCTGCAGAGATTATGGGCTTGCAAGCTCATGCCATTGTGAGTTTGTGGAAAGTGAATGTAATGTGGGGGTTAAAAACTACCATTTTATTTTGGCAAGGAGTGAACCCACAGCTAGTGTGCAGCTGGGGCATACCCACCCCAGCATCAGATAGAGCATGGCCTGTTGGGAACCATTACAAGGAAGCAGCTCTAAGACTGCTCTAAACTACACAGGCAATAAGACCAGCAGAAAATCAGGCCCAGGATCAGAGAGCTGTAAACAGCTCCTTTGTGGCTGCCCCCCAGCTGCACCTAGTGCTTACTGTTGGCAGTTGAGAATTCAACCCCAAATGCTGGTGTTTAACATGGGGGTGGGCACAGCATTCCAATAGCCTATCTAACACAAGCAGCTAAAGGAGCGTGGCTAACCTGCTCACCTGTCTGTGTGTGTGTGCCCATGCTCCCACGAGTAGCAAGCACTAGCCAGCCTGAGCTGCAGCCGGGTTTGCCTGATCAGCCTGTTACAGCTGTGCCCTTTGCTGTGGCATTAAACTGGATTTTTTTGTCCCTCACCTTTACTTTTTCAGTGTAACTAATAATCTTGGGCTCCCACTACAGATGCTGTAGTGACAGCTGTGTTATTCAAAGAGACAGAACCACTGTTCATACTCAACCTGTTACGGTTTATTTGCCAGCAACTAAAATGTTTCATGTTCTGTTCAAATCTCATGACCGTGCCTTTGGAATATCCATTTGCCAGCTGCCGGGGTCTGTTCCTTCTAATACTTGGATGCACCTCTGCTGCAGTTTTGGCCCTGAAGACTTGCCAAAGATTTCCACACTTACTCCTGAAAAGCCTGATTGGGTCTGCAGAGCCAAAACTTGCTGGCACTGTTCCCACAGAACTCAGACAGCCTTTTGGCAATACCACTGGGGAGCGAAATATCACGCCTCCCTACATGCCCATGCAGGAGACGCCACCCAATTTATGTCCTCAGCTCTGATTCACGCTGCTGTGATTCAGTTCATTGCCTATTGCCACTGCAGCACCAGCCAAATCCAGGCATCTAAGAGTGTGCTTTCCCTTCTATCACTTGACACTCTCTAGGCTGTATTCAGAGAGGATTCTCACAAACTACATGACTAGATCTGGAAGCAAACAGCTTGTCATGACTAGTTGTGTGAATTTTTCTTTCTTCACTTCAGTTGGGCTCTCACACTGTTTTGGGAATAGTCTAGTGAATTTGAGTACTGGCAGGAATGGTTGCCACAACATGGAGTTCTAACTAAAAGGTATAGAATAGATGCAGAAAGCAAATTCTGAATCCATAATGGTGAGGATTCACATCAGCAACCTGATTTGAAGAGTTATGCTTCATTATTATTTTCATCACAAAAATGGGATTTCTGGGGTTTCTTATAAAAAGTCATGATCTTCATAATCCCAGTAACTACTGACCAAGCTTCCACCATAAACATTTCCAAATCATAGGAAGACCCAGTTCCTGTCCTGAAGAGCTAAGAACCTAATTTAAGACAAGATGCAACAAGTCAGTATAACAAACTATCATGGGGAGGAAAGCAGGGAGATCAAAGTTAACAGTAATAAGAACATTTAGTTACAGAGAAGATAATGGAGTATACTGGCCCTTTAACACTAAAGGGGTCCAGAAGACCCTGTTCCAGGGATGTTGAAATAAATAAAGACCCAGAAATGGCCTTGTAGCAGGAAGAGAGGAAGCCATCTTGGGGAATTAGTTGGACAGGAAAACCAGGATACTGTCCCTTTAAGGCCCGGGATCCTTGTCACGTAAGGTGAGGCAGAGTTCCCCTCTCTCTCCCAATCAACTGGGGGGAAGCTCTCCAAAAGAGGGCATATATGTGCTGTCTTCTCACTCAAAACAGAGAGAAGGAAGCCAGAGTCAGATTGTGAGCATCTGCTGGGAAGGACAGGATTGACAATGCTGGGAAGACCAGTCTGGTGCAGAATAAGAGCTCTGCTGTGTCAGAAGAACTGGAGAGGAGTATGAACTATTGTGTTGCTATGACGGACTTTGTGTTTGGGATGTTGAGGACTAATTTGAACTGCTTTCAGCTATTAAATCCATACTAGGCAGTGGTTGGTAATGATCCCAAGAAACACTGTGGGAGTTCTTATGGGGTCCCAAAGAGGGGGAGCAGAGAGAGATAGGGTATGGCAGAGGCACCTTTTGCCATGACGGAGCACTAGTAAACGACAACCCTGTTACCACAGCATTTGTGGGTGAATTGATGATTGTCAAGGCTGCTTCCCCACTCTGAACTTTAGGGTACAAATGTGGGGGCCTACATGAAACTTCTAAGCTTAACTACCAGCTTAGATCTGGTCCACTGCCACCACTCCCAAAGTGCTAATTCCCTTCCCTGGGTAGCCTTGAGAGACTCTTCACCAATTCCCTGGTGAATACAGATCCAAACCCCTTGGATCTTAAAACAAGGAGAAATTAACCATCCCCCCTCCTTTCTCCCACCAACTCCTGGTGGATCAAGATCCAACCCCCTTGGATCTAAAAACAAGGAAAAATCAATCAGGTTCTTAAAAAGAAGGCTTTTAATTAAAGAAAAAGGTAAAAATCATCTCTGTAAAATCAGGATGGAAACTAACTTTACAGGGTAATCAAACTTAAAGAGCCCAGAGGAATCCCCTCTAGCCTTAGGTTCAAAGTTACAGCAAACAGAGATAAACACTCTAGCAAAAAGGTACATTTACAAGTTGAGAAAACAAAGATAAAAACTAACACGCCTTGCCTGGCTGTTTACTTACAAGTTGGAAATATGAGAGACTTGTTCAGAAAGATTTGGAGAACCTGGATTGATGTCTGGTCCCTCTCAGTCCCAAGAGCGAACAACCACCAAAACAAAGAGCACAAACAAAAGCCTTCCCCCCACCAAGATTTGAAAGTATCTTGTCCCCTTATTGGTCCTTTGGGTCAGGTGTCAGCCAGGTTACCTGAGCTTCTTAATCCTTTACAGGTAAAAGGATTTTGGAGTCTCTGGCCAGGAGGGATTTTATAGTACTGTACACAGGAGGGCTGTTACCCTTCCCTTTATAGTTATGACAATGATCCCAAATAATTTTAAAGATTTTAAAAAGATAATTGAATCTGAGATTGGGATTCTAAACTGTTGATTAAGGAGGTGTGCATGAGTTATGTAATATTGATATGAACAATGCACTTGAGATAGAAAGTAGCTCTGATGTCTCCCAGCACCTGCTCTTGTCAAAGGGTCTGTCTACACCGTCATCAAAGTACTGTCAACAAAGGTGTGAATGCAGCATATGTAGACATACCTGAGTTACCTTTGACCTAGCTAGGTCAAATAACAAAGCAGACATTTGTCCTCTCCTGAAAACAAAATTAAAGGGGCCCAAATTATTGTCAGGCCAAAATATGTACAAAGTTATCAAATGCTAAGCAGCGGAATAGATCAGGATGGAGAGTCTTCATCATTTAACTAAATTTTAAATCACAGCAAAATACTGACAGTAGCCAAATTTTACTTTTTTAAAACTCTCAACCAAAGATTTTCCAGGGATCTAACTAGCCCCTGAACTCCTGGAGTGTTGTTTGTATTTTAAATAGTGACATTCAGGGGCCACAAAATACGCACTTGCCTCGCAATAATAGGACTTTAGAACTGACCCTGTTTGCTGCTATTGTTATTTGAGCTAGGTAGATCAAAGCTAGCTCAAGTATGTCTACACCTGCTGCACTCACACCTCTGATTGCAATGTAGACATCCCCAGAGCTGTTGAACTCTGAGGTTAGTCTAAAACCAGGTCTCATGCAGGACTGTATTACACAGTTTGAGTCACCAGACCTCTCCTTTTACATACATAGATAAAAAACATCATATGGCCTTGACTTTTCTAGGTACCAGTGTCTTCCTGTGTGTGTGTTCATTAGCTAGCACACTAGGGCTCTTATCCTGATTAAGCCTCTGACTGGTCCTGCAATATAAATAAATAATATTATAATCCTGTAGCAGCATGATTCCTAGCAGAAAAAAATAGAAAGGCTCTCTCTTGTTCTCAGTTCCCTATATTTGTCTTTGAGCAATAGATACAAATTGCTGTCCCAGTTCTGAGCAAGATAAATGTTCACAAAGCAAAATTAGTTTCTGTAATGGAGTACTGTAGTGCTGGTTTTGAATCAGATAGTATGCTGTGAGAGTGACATGGAATTTAGGTGGAAACAGAGTGCATAATTAGCAATTGATTTGCATTCTATCTCCAGTTAATGATGTGCCCTTTTATTAATATTTATCATGCAGTGTTGGTACACACAGTGCTGATAGTTGAAACATGCCAAACAAGCAAGAGGTACAGCACACTTACAAGTAGACTCTTTTTAGGAGGAAGAATGTATTAATCAAATCGGAAGCTGACATCCTGACAGTCTGATGGATAGTAGAGTAGAACTCAGGAAAACCAACTCATTTGATTGCATGAGAAACCAGGATCTTTCCAAGTTACCGTAAGACAAGTTCCATGACTTCTTCTTTAATTATTAGAACACAACTCTCACCCCTACTTCCACAGGCATGTTGATAGTGCTTTGTTACTTGATTCCTATGTTGTACCACCAGGCAGTAGTTCCAATTAAGTAGTATAAGTGGAGTAGTAGCTTCCTCTGAGACCATCCAGAGTTAAGGGGAGACTGAAATCATGACAAAATTATTTTTAAACTTGTTTTCCACATTCTCTTTTGATATAGAATTGTATTCTTTTCAGTCAATAGTTAAGTTATTATGAGTAATGGCTGCAGGTTTCTTTTTGTAATAAATCCTTTCATTGGGTTCATCACTGGAGATTGTATTACTGTCAGGTGTGGCGAAGCTGAGCCTGTGAAACTGCAGTTACAGGGAGTGCAATAAATAAGTGTGTAACAGTTGCTTTGCATAAAGAAGAGTTCCTTGGTCCCTTTTTATTTGTGTTTATTTTGTTAAGCCATTAATGTTTTCCATACCCAAAAAGGAACCATATAACCTATAATAAATTGCTCAGATGAAGGTAAATGAAACAAACAAAATAAGGTCTTCCTGGGAGGGACCATGTGTTACTCTGGTAACTGTCTTGGATTGACTCACAGCACTGCCCTCCACTGAAACAGGCATCACTACATTTCTTCTACATTTGCATGTCTTATCCATTTCTAGTTACCTACAAAAAAAACCATTCAAAGAGACATCAAAATGATGATGATTTTGGACTTTGTCACAGTGCTTTGTGCTATGAGATTTAGAGGAGGGTAAATAATGATCCATCCTCAATGCTTCATTGATCTCTTCTACCCAGGCTTTTCACTCCCATGATCAACATAATGTATGTGGAATTCCTTCTCTATTCACATTTCCCAACTCTCTTCATTCAAATCCCCCCTGTACACTCGTTTCCGGTTTGATACCTTCAAGTGTGTTACTTATAATTTTATTAACAACAAAAAACCTGCAACCATCCTGCTCATTCCCATCTCAGGACTCACCAGTGGGACCTTTGTACAGGTATTCTGTTTGCCTTATTAGAGTGTAAACTCCCTACTCTTTATATTTTGTATGTATACAGTCCCACACTCAGTAACGATACTTCAATAAATAACAATTTTGGATGGTTCCTGCATCAGTGAGAGGCTTCTTTGTCCCTCCTACACACTTTGCACATCAACACAAGCCATGGCTTAATTGTAAGCAGTTCAGGGCAGGAACTGTGTGTGAAATCCTGGTCTCACATGGAAGTCAATATGATCATTGACTTCAAGAGGGACAGGATTTCAGCCTGTTTTGTGTCAATTAGGCGCCATAGAAATTTATGGCACTATAAATATAAAGGATTTCCCACACAAAAGCTCACTGTAAAGCTTGAAAACTTAGCAAGGAAGAGTCAAGAAATTTGATAATACAAATAAATAATAATAATAATTCAAGTATTTAGCTGATTAGAATTTCTTTGTGTTTATGCAGGCCCGATTCTGCCATCCATATTCATGTGAATATAACTTCACTCATGTGAATACTCCTACAGAAGTCTATGGGACTACTCACATAACTAAGCAGGGCAGAGTTGGGCCCAAAATTATTATTCAGAAGTTAATACCCCTAATGAGTATATATAATTGAGTTTATCACATATGCAAAATATTAGTGTGTAATAGAATCGTAGGATTGGAAGGGACTTTGAAAGGTCATCTAGTCCAGTCCCCTGCACTCATGGCAGGACTAAGTATTATCTAGACCATTCCTGACATGTGTTTGTCTAACCTGCCCTTAAAAATCTCCAGTTATGGAGATTCCACCAACTCCCTAGACAATTTATTCCAGTGCTTAACCACCCTGATAGGAAGTTTTTCCTAATGTCCAACCTAAACTGCCCCTGCTGCAATTTAAGCCCATTGCTTCTTGTCCTATCCTCCGAAGTCAAGGAGAACAATTTTTCTCCCTCTACCTTGTAACAACCTTTTATATACTTGAAAACTGTTATCATGTCCTCTCTCAGTCTTCTCTTCTCCAAACTAAACAAACCCAATTTTTAAAATCTTCCCTCATAGGTCATATCTATCACCTGTAATACATGCATATGTAAACATAATCTTAGGTGTCAGTAATGTAGTCACTAGAAAGAAAACAAAACAGTTCATCGACAAGACATCTACCCTGTCACACTTAAAATCCCACTCCTGCAGGGCAGCCTACAGAGGACTTATTCTAGTTGACTTGCGTTAACCTATATGCCTACTTATTGTTCCTGTTCCCCTAACCTCTGTCGGTCCGTTCTTAGACTGTGACCATTGTGGGGCAGGGACCATCCCTTCTTTAATGAACAGCAAGTGTCTAACATGTCATGGGTATTATCACAAACAAATAATAAATGCTGGAATACAATAACTGCAGTTCTCTTGGGAATGCAGTGCTCAGTACTTACTGTTTTTCTCTTGGATTATCTAACAATTATTCATCCATTACATTGTGTTTCAGAAAGTATTTCTTGAGAGTACAACACTTATAAAATCTGTCTTGTATCACATATTGTATAGCCCTCCTGCGGTACATTGTACTCCTTACCGCCTCTTTCAAGGCATTTTAAAATGAATAATGTGTTTTTTTCTCTCTCATTAAGGAAAACATCAATACTTATTTAACTGCTATTACATACTTCCATTATCATTTTCTAAATAGTGCATTACCAGTAATTGATTGAAGCTTTATAGCCATGTCGACATCATATCCATTATTCAAAGAGATTCTCAAAGTACTGGAAGCATCTGACTTAATTGAACACATAGAGTATCATGAAAAAGACTTACAAGAATCCATCTGCTGGAAAAATCATTTGTGACATTAGTAATTAATCTCTAGTAGACCATGAATTACTTTACCAGCACCTACATAGGAAGAAGTATACCTTAAAGTAGCTTACTTGAGTAAGTACTGAATAAAAATGGAGTACATAGTGATAGAGGCCTCAGGATGTAGGCCATAATTTGCTAATATTTCTTGCTATGAAGTTACTTAATGATTACTACACATTTTCTTAAATTCTTTTAAATTCAGATCAATGTCTTGATTAAAAAAATGGTTTTGGGAGACTGGATGGTCTAATGGACTGGTAATACTTTTCAACCCACAGGTCAGCAGTCAATTCCAACTCAGGCTGGTAGTGACTAGAGAAGGGAAAATAAGATGATAATCAGATTCCAAGGTCTAAATATTCTGATAATATTTGGATTCCTTCATCCAAATGTCAAACCCAAATATCAGTCAGGGACCTCACTAGGACCTTCTCAGGGTCTCCCCACATGTCATGGACTCCCTGCCCCTACCACTTTGAGCCTTCTCCTAGAGAGCAGGGATGAGGAGGCCCTTGTCCTCTTAGTTGCAGAAGATACACAGCTGGCCCTCTTCCCATGTTTTCAGTCTTAAGGTATGTCGGAGAAAAACACAGTTCTCACTCTTTGGTTAGGTACAGCTAAGTCAGATACTTTATTCACTCTCTATCAATTTCATAGAGGGAGAGAGTGCACTAGGACACAGGGTCTCCCCCTCCTAGGCAGCTCTCTCAACAGGTAAACAATTACAGCAAGCATTTATACCTTTTGTTACAGACAATTAAAAGCAACAGCTGCATTTTGTTTATACATAGGTCATTCTGATATCTTGTTTTTCTCACTTATGTAGACTTTTAGGCCTGGTCTACCCTACGAGTTTAGATCGACTTTAGCAGCGTTAAATCGAATTAAGCCTGGACATGTCCACACGACAAAGCCCTTTCTTTCGACTTAAAGGGCCCTTTAAACCGGTTTCTTTACTCCACCTCCGACGAGGGGATTAATGCTAAAATCGGCCTTTGCGGGTCGGATTTGGGGTAGTGTGGATGGAATTCGACATTATTGGCCTCCGGGAGCTATCCCACAGTGCTTCATTGTGACCGCTCTGGACAGCACTCTCAATTCAGATGCACTGACCAGGTAGACAGGAAAAGCCCTGCGAATTTTTGAATTTCATTTCCTGTTTGCTCAGCGTGGAGAGCACAGGTGACCACGCAGAGCTCATCAGCACAGGTAACCATGATGGAGTCCCAGGGTCGCAAAATCGCTCCAGCATGGACAGAACGGGAGGTACGGGATCTGCTCACCATATGGGGAGACGAATCAGTGCTAGCTGAACTCCGTAGCAGTAAACGAAATGGCAAAATATTAGAAAAAGTCTCAAAGGCCATGAAGGACAGAGGCCATAATAGAGACGCACAGCAGTGTCGCGTGAAAATTAAGAAGCTAAGGCAAGCCTACCACAAAGCCAGAGAGGCAAACGGAAGGTCTGGGGCAGAGCCGCAAACATGCCACTTCTATGCCGAGCTGCATGCCATTCTAGGGGGTGCAACCACCACTACCCCAACCGTATGCTTTGACTCCGTCAATGGAGAAACACGCAACAGGGAAGCGAGTTCGGGGTACGAGGAAGATGATGATGATGATGAAGACAATGAAGATAGCTCACAGCAAGGAAGCAGAGAAACAGGTTTCCCCAACAGCCAGGATATGTTTATCACCTTGGACCTGGAACCATTAACCCCCGAACTCACCCAAGGCGTGCTCCCAGACCCTGAGGGCACACAAGGGACCTCTGGTGAGTGTACCTTTGTAAATATTACAAATGGTTTAAAAGCAAGAGTGTTTAATGATTAATGATTAATTAGCCCTGGGAATCGCGGCCAGTACAGCTATCTGAAAAAGTCTGTTAACGTGTGTGGGGATGGAGCAGAAATCCTCAGGGACATCTCCAGAAAGCTCTTCTTCATGTGCTCCCAAAGCCTTTGCAAAAGGTTTCTGGGGAGGGCTGCCTTATCCCATCCGCCATGGTAGGACATTTTACCTCCACCAGCTGCAAATGTTTCTCCTTCAGAGAGGCTAGCGAAGATTAGAAGGAGAAAACGGCAGACTCGGGATGATATGTTCACGGAGCTCCAGATGCCCTTCCACGCTGAAAGAGCACAGCAGAATGCGTGGAGGCAGTCAATGTCAGAGTGCAAAAAAGCACAATATGAATGAGAGGAGAGGTGGCGGGCTGAATCGCGGGCTGAACAGAGCAAGAGGCGGTCTGAAGATAATAGGTGGCGTCAGCTTGCAGACAGAAGGCAAGAATCGATGCTCCAGCTGCTGGAGCATTAAACTGATATGTTCCAGCGTATGGTTGAGCTGCAGGAAAGGCAGCAGGAGCAGAGACCGCCGCTACAGCCCCTGTGTAACCAACAGCCCTCCTCCCCAAGTCCCATTGCCTCCTCACCCAGACGCCCAACAACACGGTGGGGGGGCCTCCGGCCACCTAGTCACTCCACCCCAGATGATTGCCCGAGCATCGGAAGTCTGGCCTTCAATAAGAGTTAAAGTTTTAAAGTTTTAAACTGCAGTGTGTCCTTTTCCTTCCCTCCTCCCCCACCCATCCCGGGCTACCTTGGCAATTATCCCCCTAGTCATTTGATGAATTAATAAAGAATGCATGAATGTGAAGTAACAATGATTTTTTGCCTCTGCAAGCGGTGCTCGAAGAGGGGAGTGAAGGGGGGGTGGTTGGTTTACAGGGAAGTAGAGTGAACCGGGGGGGAGGGGGCAGAGGGTTCATCAAGGAGAAACAAACAGAAGTTTTACACCATAGCCTGGCCAGTCACAAAACTCGTTTTCAAAGCTTCTCTGATGTGTACCACGCCCTGCTGTACTCTTTTAACCGCCCTGGTGTCTGGCTGCGCGTAATCAGCGGCCAGGTGATTTGCCTCAACCTCCCAACCCACCATAAATGTCTCCCCCTTACTCTCACAGATATTGTGGCGCACACAGCAAGCAGCAATAACAATTGGAATATTGGCTTCGCTGAGGTCTATCCGAGTCAGTAAGCTGCGCCAGCGCGCTTTTAAACATCCAAATGCACATTCCACCACCATTCGGCGCTTGCTCAGCCTATAGTTGAACAGGTCCTGACTACTGTCCAGGCTGCCTGTGTACGGCTTCATGAGCCATGGCATTAAGGGGTAGGCTGGGTCCCCAAGGATAACGATAGCCATTTCAACATCCCCAACGGTTATTTTCTGGTCCGGGAAGAAAGTCCCTTCCTCCAGCTTTCGAAACAGACCAGAGTGCCTGAAGACGCGAGCATCATGTACCTTTCCTGGCCATCCCACGTTGATGTTGGTGAAACGTCCCTTGTGATCCACCAGGGCTTGCAGCAGCATTGAAAAGTACCCCTTGCGGTTTATGTACTCGGTGGCTTGGTGCTCCGGTGACAAGATAGGGATATGGGTTCCGTCTATCGCCCCACCACAGTTTGGGAATCCCATTGCAGCAAAGCCATCCACTATGGCCTGCATGTTTCCCAGAGTCACTACCCTTGATATCAGCACGTCTTTGATTGCGTTGTCTACTTGGATCACAGCAGCCCCCACAGTAGATTTGCCCACTCTAAATTGATTCCCGACTGACCGGTAGCTGTCTGGCGTTGCAAGCTTCCATAGGGCTATCGCCACTCACTTCTCAACTGTGAGGGCTGCTGTCATCCTGGTATTCTGGCGCTTCAGGGCAGGGGAAAGCAAGTCACAAAGTTCCATGAAAGTGCCCTTACGCATGCGAAAGTTTCGCAGCCACCGGGAATTGTCCCACACCTGCAACACGATGCGGTCCCACCAGTCTGTGCTTGTTTCCCGGGCCCAGAATCGGCATTCCACGCCATGAACCTGCCCCAGTAACACCATGATTTGCACATTGCTGGGGCCCAAACTTTGTGAGAGGTCTATGTCCATGTCAATTGCCTCATCACTCTCATCACCGCTCTGCAATCGCCTCCTCGGCTGGTCCTGGTTTTGCTTTGGCATGTCCTGGCTCTGCATATAATCCAGGACAATGCGCGTGGTGTTCATAGTGCTCATAACACTGCTCTACAGCCAAAATGCTTCTGAAATAAATGTAGTCAAACTTTACTAATTCTGGGTCACTGAGAACGAAAATGATGCTTAAAATTGTTGATTGGCTCTAGTTTTCAAGATATGCTATTGAGTCAGTATATACGACCCTTGACTTGGGAATGGCGGAGAATACGTGAGTTATAAAGGGAAGGGATCTCAATTTAAACCAGAAATGACTAAAATACATCTTTGACTGGATCTATGAATAAATCTATGACTGGGTTTGGACAGTACTTGCTTTTTAGGCAAAACAGTGAATGATGCAATCTGAAGCTGGTATTGCGTCATACATGATATGAATTGCATCATGTTATTCCTAGAAGTCATGGATGATGCAATCATAACGAAGCTTACATCACTCTGCTGAACAAATTGCCCTATATCTGCTCTAGAAATCATACAGTGTCGTGTTCTCTTATTTGTCAGTGTTTGATTTTGCAAAGGGACACATTTCTGTTTAGCCAAAGTGAGCAGAGATGCCTCGTACTTGTGTGAACAGTGCAGATAACTTCTGCTATGTTTGTGGTGAAGTGACTTTTGCATCATAAAAGTGCAATGTAACCACTATGGTTAAGAAAGCCTATCACCTTTATTTTGGCTGCAAAATTGGAGATCAGGACAAGAGGTGGGCCCCACACATATGCTGCAACACTTGTGCAACAAATCTTGGCCAGTGGTTGAACAGGAAAAGGAAATCTATGCCTTTTGCAGTGCCAATGATTTGGAGAGAGCCAACAGATCATACCAGCAATTGTTACTTCTGCATGGTGCCTCCAGTTGGGAAAGGTGTGTCAAAGAAGAAAAAGTGGACTGTGCATTATCCAAACATTCCATCAGCTATACGCCCAGTACCCCACGGAGAAGGACTGCCGGTTCCTGATGCACCAGAATCATTCTCACTTGAGTCAGATGAGGAAGAGGAAGAGGATGAAACTTCTGGTCCTGAACCATTAATGTGACAGGACCCACATTTTCTCCCATCCTCCTCCTCTGAACCACACCTCATAACACAAGGTGAACTGAATGACCTTGTCAGGGATTTGGAACTATCCAAGAGTAAGGCAGAGCTGTTGGGCTCCAGACTACAGCAGTGGAATCTCCTGGCAGGTGAGGTTAGGGTTTCCATGTTCTGTAACCGTCAAAAGGATCTTGTCCCATTCTTCTTCATGGAAGGTGATCTTGTAGCCTGCAACAACATCGATGGTGTGATGGCAGCCCTCAACATGGTTCACGATACAGATGAGTGGAGACTGTTCATTGATTTATCGAAGATGAGTCTTAAAGCTGTTTTACTGCATAATGGCAATGTTTTGCCATCAATTCCAGTTGGTTATGCAGTCCATATAAAGGAAACCTATGACAACATGAAACAACTTTTGAGGTGCATAAACTATGACCAACATCAGTGGCAGCTTTGTGGCGATTTGAAGGTTGTTGCTCTCTTGCTTGGTCTGCAGACTGGATACACAAAGTACTGCTGTTTTCTCTGCGAATGGGATAGTCGTGCAAGAGATTCCCACTACATCAAGAAAGATTGGCCACTCCGACAGTCATTGGTGCCTGGGAGGAAAAGTATTCAGCATCCACCACTTGTTGATTCAAGGAAGATTTTGTTACCGCCCTTACACATCAAGCTGGGTCTGATGAAGAACTTTGTCAAGGCCATTGACAAAACACAAGCAGCTTTCAAGTACCTCCGTGGAAAATTTCCAAGGTTAAGTGAAGCTAAGATAAAGGAAGGTGTCTTTGTTGGTCCTCAGATTCGTGAACTTCTTCGAGATGATGCATTTGACCATGCACTGCGTGGCAAGGAAAAGACGGCATGGAAAGCCTTCCAGTTAGTGGCAATAAATTTTCTCGGAAACAACAAGGCAGACAACTACAGGTTGTTGGTGGAAAACCTCCTCAAGGCATACAAAAGCCTTGGTTGCGACATGTCACTAAAGATACATTTTTTGCACTCTCATCTAGATTTTTTTCCACCAAACTGCGGAGCAGTGAGCGACGAGCACGGCGAGCAATTTCACCAGGACATTGCAACAATGGAGAAACGCTATCAGGGCAAATGGAGCCCATCAATGCTTGCAGACTATTGCTGGACAGTGACAAGAGATGCTCCATTTAATGAAGACGAGAGACAAGCCAAGAAGCGCCTAGTAGACACTGAATAGGACTAAACTATGTACATAATAGTTTTTTGCCTTTTGTTTCATAATAAATTTTATTTATATAAACCTTTTGCTGATTTTTAAAGTGTTACATAAACAGGACAGGTGAAATATTATCATGTAAAGCAACCATAAACACATGAAAAGACCTAGGTTTACAATTTATGATTAAAACTCTACTATCTACACAATATACATAGACATAAAATGTAAAAACTTAAATATCTTAGAAACAGTAGCCAATCAGTTGTTTTAATTGTCATATTTGAATTCAGCACATCAAAATACATAATAAATAGCACATTTTATCTCTGAAGCAGACGACTTATCAAAAATTGTAGACCAATGTAATTGCCGCGGTGATCTGAGCGGGCTCCATGATCCCAATGCTATGGCGTCTGGGCTGAAAAAAGGCGCGAAACTGACGGAGGGAGGGAGGGGCGAGTGACGACATGGAGTACCCATACAGGGAATTAAAATCAACAAAGGTGGCTGTGAATCAGGGAGAAACACAAACAACTGTCACAAATGAATACAGAACAAATCTGGTCCATCTATTTTTTACATCTTAAGCTGGCAGCAGATAGTGCAGCATGACTGATAGCCATCGGCATCTTCTGGGTGCTTGGCAGAAAATGATGTACTACGACTGCTAGCCATCATCGTCAAGACGGTTCAATAGGCCAGGAGACAAAACATGTCTGCCCAGGTGCCTCTGATTGAACTCACTGAGGAATACGACGATGACGGATACCAGTCGTAATATACCATCCACTGCCAAAAGGCAAGGGGCTGCTGCTCTATAGCAATGCAGCCCCACGTCTGCCAGCACCCAGATAGCCGATGACTGCTACCAGTCATACTGCACCGTCTACTGCCAAAAGGCAATTAGCTGCTGCTGTGTAGCAATGCAGTACCACGTCTGCCGGCACCCAGATGACATATGGTGACGGTGAGCTGAGCTGAGCTAAGCTGAGAGGGCTTGCCGTGGTATGGTGTCTACCCAGGTAAAAAGGCGCGAATCGATTGTCTGCCGTTGCTCTGACGGAGGGGGAGGGGCCTGACGACATGTACCCAGAACCCCCCGCGACACAGTTTTGCATCATAAGGCACTGGAATCTCAACCCAGAATTCCAATGGGCGGCGGAGACTGCGGGAACTGTGGGATAGCTACCCACAGTGCAACGCTCCGGAAGTCGATGCTAGCCTCGGTACTGTGGACACTGTCCGCCAACTTCATGCACTTAGAGCATTTTATGTGGGGACACACACAATCGACTGTATAAAACCGATATCTATAAAACTGGCTTCTATAAATTCGACCTAATTTCGTAGTGTAGACATATCCTTAGTCTACATTCCATATTGTCTGCACATTATCTACACAAGGGTACAACAACTTCTCACACAGTTCTTTCCCACTCGCCTCACACAATCCTCACTTCTACAAATCTCACGTTATTAGGGTTACAGTTAGCCTGACTCTTGCTAACAAAGACTGTTTGAATTGAAATTCCCTTCCAATTCCTGTCAGGCCTTGCTCTGCTTCCACAACCCCCCATTTTGTACTACTAGTACAACAAACGTGGAAGCTTGCAACGCCAGACAGCTACCCGTCAGTCGGGAATCAATTTGGAGTGGGCAAATCTACTGTGGGGGCTGCTGTGATCCAAGTAGACAACGCAATCAAAGATGTGCTGATATCAAGGGTAGTGACTCTGGGAAACATGCAGGCCATAGTGGATGGCTTTGCTGCAATGGGATTCCCAAACTGTGGTGGGGCAATAGACGGAACCCATATCCCTATCTTGTCACCGGAGCACCAAGCCACCGAGTACATAAACCGCAAGGGGTACTTTTCAATGCTGCTGCAAGCCCTGGTGGATCACAAGGGACGTTTCACCAACATCAACGTGGGATGGCCAGGAAAGGTACATGATGCTCGCGTCTTCAGGCACTCTGGTCTGTTTCGAAAGCTGGAGGAAGGGACTTTCTTCCCGGACCAGAAAATAACCATTGGGGATGTTGAAATGGCTATCGTTATCCTTGGGGACCCAGCCTACCCCTTAATGCCATGGCTCATGAAGCCGTACACAGGCAGCCTGGACAGTAGTCAGGACCTGTTCAACTACAGGCTGAGCAAGTGCCGAATGGTGGTGGAATGTGCATTTGGATGTTTAAAAGCGCGCTGGCGCAGTTTACTGACTCGGATAGACCTCAGCGAAGCCAATATTCCAATTGTTATTGCTGCTTGCTATGCGCTCCACAATATCTGTGAGAGTAAGGGGGAGACATTTATGGTGGGGTGGGAGATTGAGGCAAATCGCCTGGCCGCTGATTACGTGCAGCCAGACACCAGGACGGTTAGAAGAGTACAGCAGGGCGCGGTGCACATCAAAGAAGCTTTGCAAACCAGTTTTATGACTGGCCAGGCTACTGTGTGAAACTTCTGTTTGTTTCTCCTTGATGAACCCTCCGCCTCCCACCCCACCCCGGTTCACTCTACTTCCCTGTAAATTAACCACCCTCCCCTCCCCCCTTCAAGCACGACTTGCAGAGGCAATAAAGTCATTGTTACTTTACATTCATGCATTCTTTATTAATTCATCACACAACTAGGGAGTTAACTGCCGAGGTAGCCCAGGAGGGGTGGGGGATGAGGGAAGGAAAAGGACACACTGCAGTTTAAAACTTTAAAACTTTAACACTTATTGAAGGCCAGCCTTCTGATGCTCGGGCAATCATCTGGGGTGGAGTGACTGGGTGGGCAGAGGCCCCCCCACCGCATTCTTGGGTGTCTGGGTGAGGAGGCTATGGAACTTGGGGAGGAGGACTATTGGTTACAAAGGGGCTGTAGTGGCGGTCTCTGCTCCTGCTGCCTTTCCTGCAGCTCAACCATACGCTGGAGCATATCAGTTTGATGCTCCAGCAGCCGGAGCATCGACTCTTGCCTTCTGTCAGCAAGCTGACGCTACCTATCCTCTTCAGCCCGCCACTTGCTCTCTTCAGCCCGCGATTCAGCCCGCCACCTCTCCTCTCGTTCATATTGTGCTTTTCTGCACTCTGACATTGACTACCTCCACGCATTCTGCTGTGCTCTGTCAGCGTGGGAGGACATCTGGAGCTCCGAGAACATATCATCCCGAGTCCGCCGTTTTCTCCTTCTAATCTTCACTAGCCTCTGTGAAGGAGAAACATTTGCAGCTGGTAGAGGAGAAGGGAGAGGTGGTTAAAAAAGACACATTTTAGAGAACAGTGGGTACACTCTTTCATGTTAAATTTTGCTGTTCACATTACACAGCACATGTGCTTTCGTTACAAGGTCGCATTTTTCCTCTTATATTGAGGGCCTGCCGGTTTGGTGTGAGAGATCACTCACGCAGTGCCAGGCAACAGATTTCGGCTTGTAGGCAGCCATGGTAAGCCACAGTCTTTTGGCTTTTTTAACCTTCTTAACATGTGGGAATGGTTTCAAACAGTAGCGCCCTCATTTCCCATACCAAGGACCCATTGGGTTGGCCATTTAAAATGGGTTTGCAATGTAAAAGGAGGGGCTGGGGTTTCCGGGTTAACATGCAGTACCAACCCAACTAAACCCCCCCCCCCCACACACACACACACCTAATTCTCTGGGATGATCACTTCACCCCTTCCCGCCACCGCGTGGCTAACAGCGGGGAACATTTCTGTTCAGCCGAGCAGGAACGGGCACCTCTGAATGTCCCCTTAATAAAATCACCCCATTTCAACCAGGTGACTATGAATGATATCACTCTCCTGAGGATAACAAAGAGAGATAAGGAATGGATGTTGTCTGCATGCCAGCAAACACTGGGACCATACGCTGCCATGCTTTGTTATGCAATGATTCCAGACTACGTGCTACTGGCCTGGCATGGTAAAGTGTCCTACCATGGCAGACAGGATAAGGCAGCCCTCCCCAGAAACCTTTTGCAAAGGCTTTGGGAGTACATAAAGGAGAGCTTTCTGGAGATGTCCCTGGAGGATTTCCATTCCATCCCCATACACGTTAACAGACTTTTCCAGATAGCTGTACTGGCCGCGATTGCCAGGACAAATTAATCATTAATCATTAAACACGCTTGCTTTTAAACCATGTGTAATATTTACAAAGGTACACTCACCAGAGGTCCCTTGTGCGCCCTCAGGGTCTGGGAGCACGCCTTGGGTGAGTTCGGAGGTTACTGGTTCCAAGTCCAGGGTGATAAACATATCCTGGCTGTTGGGGAAACCGGTTTCTCCGCTTCCTTGCTGCTGTGAGCTATCTTCATTGTCTTCATCATCATCTTCCTCATACCCCGAACGTCGTGTGGACGTGTCCAGGCTTAATTCGATTTAACGCTGCTAAATTCGACCTAAACTCGTAGTGTAGACCAAGCCTAAGTCCCAGAATTGACACTGCCAGGCTGATGAGAGAATTTTTCTGTCAACCTAGGCACTGCCTCTCAGAGAGATGGATTTTCCACAATGACAGAAGAACTCCTTCTGTGGCTGTAGTCCGTGTCTATGCCACAGAGTCACAGCTGCAGCAGTGCTGCTATCGCATTTCTAGTGTAGACAGACCCTAAGATGTTATGTATACTGTGGGGGCAGATTAAGAAAAAAATAAATCTGCCTCTTATCTTGATAATGGTCCCTGAAAGTTATGCTTATGCAATTCATTACGCCAGGGTATTGTAACCATATTACATTTCTGCCTTTCCTTGCCATAATTTTATCTCATAACTTTAATGATATTCAAATGTAAGTATTTTTAGTATAAACATTTGATACTGTATAAATTGTACTGATATTTTTTTACTCATCTCTGCCTGATTATATGAAACTATATCATCTTTTTCTGAACTCGATTTTACTAATGGCATTTTTTCATGCTCAGTGATAATCCATGTCATGTTAGGAGCACAACCAGACTTCAACCATTCATGAAAATCTGTATTAAAAATACTGCCTACATCAGATAAACTTTCATGAGGAAATAATATTAGCAAAACTCTGCCACTGATGTAGTCTCTAGCCAGTTTATATGATCCAAAAGATCAACGGTCAACCAGAACCTCTTCTCACTCCAGAGGGAATTAAAGGAGGTGTAATTGTGTGCTGCAGAATTGTCAGTTGACCTTATGTTCTCATTCAATACGTTCTTTAATTCAAAGGCCTTAGTGTAGAGAAAGAAGGGAGAACAAATGAATAAATAAAATCATTGTTAATTTTTTTTTAAAGACATACAACTATCTCAGAAATGGGTACAGTGTTCAGATTACCTGTCAAAACTGCAGCAAGGGGATTAATTTAGTGTATATGAATACAGAAGATAACATTGCTCTCTGAAAATAGTGCAAATTTGTACTGTGAAAGACTATTTTACATAGATCTAGATTTTTAGTAGCTCTCTGCCATATTCAGAGCAGCCTAATCTTGTCAAACTGCTCTCTGACAAACAAGTATTTCCAAGCGGCATCTCTGGTTGCATACAGCTTTTGGACCCACACAAAAGAAATATATCATAAATAGCTTCTAGCTACTTACAGTAGCATGTAGAGGCCCCAGCCAAGATTGTGTCACACTGTGATAGGCACTGTACATAGGACAAACTTGCATAAGGGACCTGAAATACTGTGAGTTTCCAACTCTCTCCTTTTGGAAGATCAGCGCCTTAAATTCACAGCTGTCCTGATGAGATGCTCCCAGCTCGTGACACCTGTAGTCCAGGGCACTACAATACTTCCCTGCTCTGCTGGCACTCATAACAGCACAGCTCCTGCAGCATCCATGTTACCACGGCCTCCTTTCTGGCCACTGTCTCTCAGGGAGTTTCATGCAACGGAGGGGGACACTGAAAATACTGATGGAGGCTACTCAGGGCTAGAGCAAAGGGAGTGGGAAGGAGTGCAGTTTCCCATCCCCTGCTAAAAACACAGAGAGAGAGAGCTCCCCCTTTGTGGCTGATGCAGTCAAAGCTTCTCCTTCTGTTTCAATCTACTTTAAAGACTGGGCCCACTTGAGCAGGCACCAAGGGCCAGATTTTTAAAGCTATTCAGTCGCCTGAAGATGTAGGTAGGTGCTACAGCTGGTCGAAAATATTCTGACAAAATGTTTACAAAGGGAGTTAGGTGCCTACTGGGTTTTCAAAGTCTACACGCATGTTTAGACACCTTATACCTTTAAAAATCTGGCCCATAAACCCCATGGGATTATTTGACAGTGACCATCCCCAGACACGCCTGATCCAGGAAACATAATCTCCAAGGCACAGCGAAGTATCTCCACAGGGTTGGGGCCTGGAGGGGACAATGCTTTGGAAATGGAGAGTCCCCCTCCCCTCAACACCTCTCAGGCCAACTTAATTCTATTCTCTTCTGTATAGGTTCTTATACCACTCTCATCACCATGGTATCTGTGTAGAAACAAAGAAACAAAGGAGGCAACTGAGTCCAAGTAAGGTATTTTAGTCAAAGTGTTACTTGAAACTATAATATCATCTTCTTAGCTGGGAATGACGTAAATTGAATACATTTGTATTTCTGCTGAAACATCAGAATCCCTCTCTAAGAGTATGTCTACACTACGAGAGTAGTTCGATTTTACTTAAAGTGAATTAGTGGAACCGATATTACAAAGTCGAACGTGTGTATCAACACTAAGAACAGTAATTCAACTTTGTGAGTCCACACTAACGGGGCAAGCGTCGACATTGGAAGCGGTGCACTGTGGGCAACTATCCCACAGTTCCCGCAGTCCCCGCTGCCCATTGGAATTCTGGGTCGAGCCCCCACTGCCTGCTGGGGAAAAAAATGTGTCGAGGATGGATTTGGGTAACTGTCGGCATTCAACCGTCACTTCCGCCCTCCCTCCCTGAAAGCGCCGGCGGCCAATCAGTTCGCGCACTTTTCTGGTGAGTGACAGCGCGGACGCCACAGCACTGCGAGCATGGAGACTGCTGCGACCATCGCTGCAGTTATGGCCGTTGTCAACACCTCGCACCTTATCATCCACCTTTTTCAGAGGCAGATGCTGAGAAATCGGTCGAGGAGGCTACGGCAGCGCGGTGAGGACATTAAGTCTGAGAGGGGCACAGACCTCTCGCAAAGCATGGGACCCCGCGCCGTGGACATCATGGTGGCAGTGGGTCATGTTGATGCTGCGGAATGGCGATTCTGGGACCGGGAAACAAGCATGGACTGGTGGGACCGCATAGTGCTGCAGGTCTGGGATGAATCACAGTGGCTGCGAAACTTTCGCATGCGTAAGGGAACTTTCCTGGAACTTTGTGAGTTGCTGTCCCCTGCCCTAAAGCGCAAGGACACCCGGATGCGAGCAGCCCTGACTGTCCAGAAGCGAGTGGCCATAGCCCTCTGGAAGCTTGCAACGCCAGACAGCTACCGGTGTGATGCAAGTAGCCAACGCAATCATTGAGCTACTGCTCTCAAAGGTAGTGACCCTGGGAAACGTGCAGGTCATCATAAATGGCTTCGCCGCGATGGGATTCCCAAACTGCGGTGGGCCTATAGATGGAACTCACATCCCCATCCTGGGACCGGAGCACCAGGCCAGCCAGTACATTAACTGAAAGGGCTACTTTTCAATGGTGCTGCAAGCACTGGTGGATCATAGGGGATGTTTTACCAACATCAACGTCGGATGGCCGGGCGAGGTTCATGATGCTCGTGTTTTCAGGAACTCTGGTCTGTTTAGACGGCTGCAAGAAGGTATTTACTTCCTGGACACAAAATAACTGTTGGGGATGTGGAGATGCCTATAGTGATCCTCGGGGACTCAGCCTACCCACTAATGCCCTGGCTTATGAAGCCCTGTACAGGCGCCTGGACAGTGAAAAAGAACTCTTCAACTACCGGCTGAGCAAGTGCAGAATGGTGGTGGAGTGTGCTTTTGGACTTCTGAAGGGGAGATGGAGAATCTTACTGACTCGCTCTGATCTCAGCGAAACCAATATCCCCATTGTTATTGCAGCTTGCTGTGTGCTCCACAATCTCTGTGAGAGCAAGGGGGAGACATTTATGGTGGGGTGGGAGGTTGAGGCACATCGCCTGGCTGCTGATTACGCCCAGCCAGACAGCCGGGCGATTAGAAGAGCCCAGCGGGATGCGCTGTGCATCCGGGAGGCTTTGAAAGCTAGGTTCCACAGTGAGCAGGGTAACCTGTGACTATTAAATTTGTTTAAAGAGAAGCTGAACCTGCCCCCGTTTCTTTACCCACTTAATGTTGACTATCCTCTCCAGTTACATACCCCCCTCACCCCGCTGCCCCCCTTCCAACACACATTTAAAAATAAAATAAATGGAACTTTGTTCATTAACACCGTTTTCTTTATTAAGGGTTTCGTGGTAAAGGGTTGAAACTGGGACACAGACTGTGGTGGGGAGCGGGTGTAGTGATGGAAAGGACGCTTCTAAACTCGAGGAATGACAGGCTCCTGCTCCTAGAACAGTCCACAGTGGTGGCCTCAACGGAGCCTGCCACCCCTCCTTTTCTGGACTCTGTGTGTGGGGGCTATGTGACTTTGTGGCGGGGGAGGATAGTTACAGATCCCCTGCTGTATGGCTCTGTCATCCAGGCTAAGGACCACTGCATAAGATCTGTAACTGCCCTCCCCCACCACAGACTCACATAGCCCCCCCATACAGAACATGAAAACCACCTGCCAGACTGACCAGGGTGCCTAGTGACTGCAATGTGTGTGTGACCTTCTGCTGAACCTGCCCCCATGTCTGTACCCTGGTAAAGGTGACTGTCCTCTCCAATTACCAACCTCCTTTCCCCTCTTCAAACACACTCTCCTCTAAAAGAACCTGACGGAAACAGTAATTAACAGAAACGTATTTTTTATTAACAACTTCACAGTTAGGGGATGGAACTGGGATGGGGGCTTGGGTGAGGTGCTTTTGGAGTGAAGGAAAGGACTTATGAAAACTTTGGGAATGAGAGCCGTCTGGTACTTGAACAGTCTGCAGGGGTGGAGTGACTGTTTTCATGGCCCCTGCCACCCCTCCTTCTTGGGACTTTGGCTGAAGGGGGGATGGGACTTTGTGGCGGGGGAGGGCGGTTAGAGATAGACTGCAGCGGGGCTCTGTCCTCCTGCCTCCGGTCCTGCAGAACATCTACAAGGTGCTGGAGCATGTCCATTTGCTCCCTCATTAGTCCAAGCAGCGTTTGAGTCGCCTGCTGGTCTTCCTGCCGCCACCTGTCCTCCCGTTCGCTGTGTGATCGCTGGTATTGTGACATGTTCTCCCTCCACTGGGTCTGCTGTGCCGCCTCAGCTCGGGAGCAGCCCATAAGTTCAGAGAACATCTCGTCCCGTGTCCTTCTCTTTCGGCGCCTAATCTGCGCCAGCCTCTGGGAGGGGGATGCCGGGGTAGGTCGGGAGACACTCGCAGCTGTGGGATGGGAAAAAGGGAGTGAATTCCTCACAAAGATACATTTTTGTGAACAATGAACATAGTCTTTGTGAACAAGACCATGCACAGCACCTATCACATGCGAACTCAGGACAAGGTCGAATTTTCGGCCTTTCCATTCAGTGCCTGGGGTGTTGGAGTACAGATCACACAAGCGGGGCAGGACAGTGGAATTTGGGTAGCAGGCGGACATGGTAAGCCGTAGACTTTTGGCTGCTAAAAGCTTAATTTATAGCAGTGCCCTCCTTTCACGTTCAAAGCAATGCCCCTAGCGTTGGCCAGTTCCTGCTGCCGGCAATCCGGCCAGCATGAACTCTCCCCCTGTTCCACCCCCCTCGCAGCTGTCCCCGGGAAAGATCCCTGTATGCTGCCCCTATCCTACCTCCACCGCGTGGCTGTAAACCGCCGGTTACAGTTATGTAAAGGAACAGACAATCAGTCCCAATACTAACATTCCCCTAATTTAAAGCAGGTCTCCATGAGTGATATCACTCTGATGAGGATTTCGGACACAGAGAAAGACCGCATGCTGCGTGAATGCCAGCAAAAACCAGGGCCGTATGCGGCCATGCTGTGCGAGGCACTGATCCCAGAGTACTTGCTGCTAGCCTGGCGTGGAAAAGTTTCCTAACATGGAGGACGCAATAAGGTCGCTCTCCCCAGGAACCTAATGCAAAGGCTTTCAAATTACCTCCAGGAGAGCTTCGTGGAGATGTCCCAAGAGGATTTCTGCTCTATCCCCGGACATATTGACAGAATTTTCCAGTAGCTGCACTGGCAAGGACTAAAAAGTAAAGCGCCTAGGGCAAAGTAATCATGAAAAACCCATTGTTAATATTCCATTCCTGTTTTGATCAAAATAAATGTTTACATGTTTAAAACACTTACCAACTGATGTTTCCTCTGATTCAGGGTCAGGGTTAACGCCTTGGGAGGGTTGGTAAGGGATCTCCGTGAGGGTGATGAAGAGATCCTGGCTGTCGGGGAAATCAGCATTGTATGCGCTGTCGACTGCCTCATCCTCCTCAACTCCTTCCTCATCTTCACTGTCCGCGAACATCTCCGAGGAAGCGGCCATCGACAATACCCCATTGTCAGAGTCCACGGTCACTGGCGGGGTAGTGGTGGCGGCTGCACCTAGAATGGAATGCAGTGCCTCGTAGAAACGGCATGTCTGGGGCTGGGATCTGAGCGTCCGTTTGCCGCTTTGGTCTTCTGGTACCCTTGTCTCAGGCCCTTGATTTTCACGCGGCACTGCGTTGCATCCCAGCTGTATCCTCTCTCCGTCATGGCTGTGGAGATCTTCTCGTAGATCTTCGCATTCCGTTTTTTCGATCGCAGCTCCGAAAGCACAGACTCATCGCCCCACACAGCGATCAGATCCAAGACTTCCCGATCAGTCCATGCTGGGGCCCTCTTTCTATTCTGCGATTGCATGGTCACCTTTGCTGGAGAGCTCTGCATCGTTGCCAGTGCTGCTGAGCTCACCACGATGTCCAAACAGGAAATGAGATTCAAACTGGCCAGACAGGAAAAGGAATTCAAATTTTCCAAGGGCTTTTTCTGTGTGGCTGGTCAGAGCATCCGAGCTCGGACTGCTGTCCAGAGCATCAACAGAGTGGTGCACTGTGGGATAGCTCCCGGAGCTATTAGCGTCGAATTCCATTCACACCTACCCTAATTCGACATGGCCATGTTGAATTTAGCGCTACTCCCCTCGTCGGGGAGGAGTACAGAAATCGATTTAAAGAGACCTCTATGTCGAACTAAATAGCTTCGTTGTGTGGACGGGTGCAGGGTTAATTCGATTTAACGCTGCTAAATTCGACGTAACCTCCTAGTGTAGACAAGGCCTGATTATTCTATGATGGATTATCCTGTACAGTTGTTACCAAAAATATCCTATCCCAAATGGATTAAATGTACTATTGCTGTTGTGGTGAGAGCCATCTATCAGATTCTGTTTAATGTCACCAAGAGGTAAATTACAAAAGAAGGGAGTAGCATTTGCAGCTTCCATGATAGTAAAGTGAAATGCATACCATGACATGAACACAAACTTGCCCCAATGTATGCAGCATAATCCTTTAATGCTGCAACCCCTTTGGTATTTTAGATTAGCTAAATGGGGGAAAGTGTGGTCTTGCTGTTACCTTGCAATGTCTGACTTTGGGCAGGTACTTGGCCGCTGAGCCTCAGTTTTTCCACTTGTATAATGGGAAGAGCTGCTTGAACCGTACAGAAAAGAGTGTTTGTGGACAGCATTCAAATTGTGAGCTGTTTTTCAATTCACCCAAGTTCATACCTCTTTTTATTCACTATTCCTGCAAACAGGTTTTAGTCTGTACTAGTGCATAGGAAATGGCTGTCTATGTGAATATCTGTACTATCAGGCAAACAAAGATGTTTGTGTACAAATAAAGGTATTTTATATTTGTTATTCACTATTTGTTACTTGTTGTTTTCATGTTTATAAAATTTCAGTTATCCAGTCAGGGAACAGAAAACACCACATGACTTTGGTGACTATTCCTACACAACAAACAAGTCAGAGTGTAGACCTACAACATGCAAGGTCTTGAACAGAAGCAAGACAACCTGTATTGTTTCTCAGACTATGATGGCTTCCCAGTTTAAATGTAGAATCAGCCAATCAGTGGGCTGAGAGGGGCTGCCACTCAGGCCCTGCTGGGCAGTACATCCTGCAGTGCCTATCTTCACAGGGTCTTCCAGCAGACACCCAGTCCAAGCTTCCATTGGCAACGTAGAAGCATCTGTAGCCCCACCTCCTTATATTCCTAGGTTCTAGTCCCCCAGGTTCTGATACCCTCCCCACTCTAGTAGTGATGCCAGCTTTTGTTAGTCTCCCACAAATGACTTTCACACTCTCTTTCCTGCTGCCCTTTATGCATGGAAGGGCTTCCCCAAACTAATCTGTAAAGCAATTCCCTCCTCAAGAACCACTTCTACTGTGATGCCTACAGTAAATTGCCAACTGCTGCTGGTTAGGCTGGTGACCAGCCAGGACAATGACATTATCAAAAATATCATTTGTTGGCTAGTATCTTAAAAAAAAAACCCTGCAAACAGTACATGCAACCAGTCTATGTAACCATTGTGATGCTGTGTATAAGAAAGATGCCACTTCATATCACTGTTGGTACCACTGTTATACAATTGAAACAAATCCTATACAAAGTGTATCATGTAAGGTGTCAATGGAAAAGTCATAATTTGCTAAGTATGATCATCTTGTTTACATGCATGTATCATCTTTGTATCTGAAGTTATGAAGATTGGCTATGTCTTACACAGGCATTGTATTCCTGGGTGATACGCCCCAGATAAAATTTACATTATGGCTAGACTGCTGTGTGTTGGTGGCCTGTCAAGGACTCTCTACTCTCACAATGGGACATTGAAGAAACTCATCCCATCCTGATGGCCCTTCCTGAGGATGCCTCAGACAGTAAGGAGCCAATGGCCACTCCCTGTGATTCAGCAAAACATGTAAGGACATGTGATATACTCATATGACCCTGGGCTCCATCTTGGGCCAATAACTTTCCATACATAAGGGCTGTGGGCTTTGTTTGGGACAGTAAATTTCAATGTACATGGCAGGGGATATAAAAAGACACATGAGACATCTCCATGTTGCCTCTTTCCTGCTCTAATTCTCTGGACTGTGGATTTACAACTAAAAGGGGCATTTTGAGCTATGGACTGAGGACCTTCCAATCTTTTGGAAGTGACCAGAGAGACTTTTATTCCATCACTGCTACACACCTGATATAAGGACTTGGCAATCATTTGTATGTGTATGATTTATTAATCATTTATAACTCTTCTCTTTTCTTTTATTAATAAATCTGTAGTTAGTTTACTAAGGATTGGCTGACAACGTGATATTTGGGTAAGATCTGAGATTCATAGTGACCTGGGGATATGTGTCTGATCCATTGGGATTAGGAAGACCCTCACATATGGTGAAATGGGGTTTCAATAACTTCTCCCTATATTAGACTGGATTGACTGGATGGGAGCCAAGGGCTGGAATGCCCAAAGGGGACTGTGTTTGGCTTCTGGTTGGAATGCCCAAAGGGTGGAATGCCCAAAGGGGACTGTGTTTGGCTTCTGGTTAACCAATGTAGTACTGCAGAAGCTCTTTTGTTACTGTCTTGGTTACTACTCTCTGTGTAGGTGCTGTCTTTACCCATTGTTAAATGGAAAGTTCAGATTTTGAAGTATTATAACTTTGTGGTTGCTTTTAGAGCTTCTCAAAGTAATGTAGGGCATTAAGGGTGGGATACACAAGAGAGACTTAGGTGCTTATGTACAACATTTAGGCATCACTGCCATTCACAAAACCCCTGTTCAGCTCTCGCCTAACCCTGTAGGCACCTAAAGTTCCTAAGCACCTAAGTTTCATTGTTAAAGCCCCTAAGGTGCCTACATTTCAGCAGCTGCGCATGTTCTTAGCTGCCTAAGTCCTGACACTGCTCAGAAACTTGGCATTCCATGCCTAAGCCCCAGTGGCATTCACAAACCAGGTGTGCCCCACCTAGCTTGTCTTCAGGGCCTGATGTGGTAGGTGTGCTCACGGCATGCCTAATGGGCACAACAGATGCCAGAGGAGGTGGTGCTGTCCCTTTTTGCGCCATGTTACAGCATCACCCATGATGAGGGACACAAGTTCAAATTCCTCCACTGTCTAACTTCGAGAAGGGATTTGAACACAGGTCTCCCATCAACATGCTCTAGCCATGGAACTATGGGATATTCTGGGGCAGGACTCTCTCAGTCTCTCCTGTTGAAGCTGCTCCACTGTGTATAACTACTTACATAGTCACTGAGACAAAAAGACTGTGAGAATGACTTTGTAACCATGATGGTTAACATGCTTGTGATGCTGGTAGACCAGGCACCAGCTCATACCAAGGTTGCCATGGCTCAACTACATAGCTGGAATCGGTCTGGATCACATGTGTGTTAGTATTGTTAAAATAAGTATTAGAAGTGTTAGACTTTATTGAATGTTTGTGAGTTGCTGCATGCATTAATTTGACTTATAACATCTGTATCAAATATTATAAAGTAATATTTGAGTGGCTGTATTGTGAGCCTCTGTGACTATGTAAATCACCAGACAGGAGAGATACGTTAATTAGTGGGAAGTGCTGATCTACAACAGAAGGTGTTACATCCTGCCCAACAGGAAAAGCCAACGACACCAGTTGGACAATTATGAGATGCTAACGAGGACAAAAGCCATTGATCTGCTCCCATCATCTCAGGCAGATGAGTCATGCAAATGAATTACTCTCATCAGATGAGTTTACAGCTCGGAGCACATGGCAGGAGGGGGATAAAAATCCCAAACAAAAGGAACATATTATCTCTCTGTTGCTTGGACTCTAGGGGGCAAGGTTTCTAGGCATCAGCAAGAGAGATCCCCTGCTGCTTAGCCTGGGTCAGCCCTAAAGGACATATAGAGCTTATTTTACTGTAGAAGCATCTATTACCTTTTGAAAATTAAGATTATAACTCATTTGTGTATATGTTTACCTGATTTAACCTTGTAATAACTCTATAATTTCCTTTTCCTTAATAAATCTTAATATAGTTTATTATAGGATTGGCTAGAAGCATTATCCTTGGTGTGAGATCTGAGGTGCAATTGACCTGGGGTAAGTGACTGGTCCTTTTGGACTGGGAGTAACCTGAATATTGCTATGTCTTGCTGTAAGGGACAATCTATTACAAAGGTATGCTCACCAGCATGGCAAGATAGATCCACGTACCCAAGGGGACTGTCTGTGAGACCATAGTGCCTAAGGAGTTTACACTTGATAATTGGTTGGTGAAATCTAAACATAGAATTTACAACCAATTTGCGGTTTGTGCTTTATTTCCTGACAATCTGCCCTGAGGTTGGTATTCATGCTCTTAAGTCTCTGCAGGCAGTATTATAATGCTCACCTATGAAGTAAGAGACCCAGGCTCCAGTCCCTCTGTTCTAATGAATGCTTAATTATCTACACCAGCAAAGGATTCACCTGACAGAATTTCCCTTTTGACTTTAGTTAGAATGTAGGCCTGGTGCAAATTTATTGAAAATTACTAAAATCCTAATTGAATACAAGTGAGCAGGGATGGAAACACAGTTTTCCTAGAGGGTTCAAGGAGGGATATTTTGAACATCAAAAATATGTAGTTTTTTCTGATATGGCCTTCACTTTGAAAGCCTCAGCTGAGGTTAAAGCTAGTCTCCTTGACAACAAAATACAGCCTTTTATACAATGGAATTGTATATCAGAAATTCCAACACGCTGGCACTGGACAAAGGATATTTAGTAAGCAAAGGCAAACTAGATATTGCATTAGTCATGGCAACAATTTCCTTTACCTCCTGCATAGATATAGATTAGATATAGAAATAAAATAGGGAACTCAGCAGACATTACTGTATATATTTTTCAGAAACTACTACACAGAATAAAGCACTGTTTTTCTTTACCTCAGATCCTTCAGCTCTTTTGAGCTAGCAAAACCTCATTTTTACTTGTTCTCTTTCAGACTTTCAGAGCGGTCATGTAGACACCTCAGTAATGCTGTCTTTCATATTCATCTTATAGTAGCAATAAAGTCCATGGGACAAAGCATTTGTGAGGGTTAGTGACTAGGTCTTGGATGTTCTGCAGGCAATTAATTCCTCCCAGTTCGTCATTAATTTTAGCATGATCTGGAGGAATGAGCATGAGGGTCGGGAGGCAGGAAAATTCTAAATTCTTATCCCAGCCCTAATTTTCAGTTACTTCATTTCTTGGACTCAGTTTCCCCATGTATAAAATGGTGATAATATTAACTCACAGGGCTGAGGTGAGGATTACCTAACATTTTTAGAAATGCTTTGAACCATGGGCGGTGGATATCATAGCAGGGGAAGGCTGTGCCTCCCCAAAGAGCCCCATATGGCCCTGCCCACGCTCCACCCCAAGGACCCCTCCACTAGCTGGCCCTCGCCCAGGCAGGCTGCTCCTCTTCCAGGAAGCCTTCTGGGGCTGAGGCTAGGGTGACTGGGACTTGGGGTGGCTAGAGCTACGCCGCCCAGTGCTCCAGGGCTGGGAGGAGGGGCCGCATGCTGCCTGCCCGCCTGCTTGGTGGTCCGGGGCTGGGGGGAGGGGCATGTGCTGCCCACCAAGCGCTCTGGGGCTGGAGGTGCTCCAGCAGCCTGGGACTGCGGAGGGCTGGCAGCTCTGGGCTTCCACAAGGGAAGGGGGAGAGGGAGGGATGGGGCTCAGGTGGAAGAGGAGAACTGGGCCAGGGTCTAGCCTCCCCGAGCCTGTGGCTCACCCACTGCTATGCACTGAACAAATAAAGCGCTATGTAAGTACAAGGTACTAGTATAATCATTGAACAATGGCCTTTTACCTAGATCACGTTATTGGGAAAGTGCAGTAATTTAGGCTGATAATTTCTTGAATATTCAACTGTCTCAACAGTTTTTAGTTCTCTTTTGGAATGCTTTTTTATCAGTATAAAACAAGTCAGAGCACAAGGTTGCATATTATGCTCAGGGTAGTGGGGGAGGGATTTTTTTTTTTTTTTTCAAATTAAACCCTGCCTCTTACTGCAGATTGTTCTGGGATGAAAGAAGTTTTATGACTCTTAAGTAATTAGTGTTCATGGGCAGTGGGTGAAGCTCCCCTTTGGGGAGGCTAGCCCCCTGCCCCACCTCTTTCAGCCAAAGCCCCTTTCCGCTGAGGCCACATCCACACTCACTGCTCACAGCCCCCCATGGCCCCGGCCGAGGTGGAGTGGGGCCGAGAGCTTGGTCTCTCCCACAATGGCCCTGGCTGGGGGTGGGGCTGAGAGCTCGGATGGGACCACTGGAGTGGGGGGGGCGAGAGCTCAGTCTCAGCCGGGACCAAGGCAGAGCTCTCCACCCTGGCTGGAGCGCCAAGCATAGAGCCCCTCCCCCATTCCACCCACAGCCCTGTCCCCGTTCCACCCCATGGCCTTGCCCCCATTCCGCCCCTGGCCTCACCCCCATTCCACCCACAGCCCCATCTCCCATGGCCCTGTCCCCATTCCACACCATCCCCCGTGGCCCCACCCCCATTCCACCCACAGCCCTGTCCCCGTTCCACCCCTTCCCCCATGGCACTGCCCCCATTCCATCCATGGCCCTGTCCTCCTCCTTCCCCTGCAGCCTCTCCGCCTGCTCACTCCTTCACTGCCCCCTCCCCCTGCTGTGGCCTCATGACCAGTAAAGCTCTGTACCCTTGCCATGGCCCCAGGGCTGCTGTGGCAGGGGGAGATTTTTCTGGGGGGCCCAAATCCACCACTGCCCCCCCCCCATGGTGCAAGGTTTGAGGAGGCTTAGCTTTCCCTAGCCTCCATTAAGCACCACCTAAGTTAGTGTTTATTTTAACATTTTGAATGCACTAAAGCTATCAGAATTTCTGTCCTATTCTGAAAAACTCACTCCTATTGTCCAGAAATAAGCCCTTATGTATTATGGTGATGAGTTGGTACATAGATCTAAGTAGACAGATTTTCAAAGGTATAGTATGTTTTTATAGATTCATAGATTATAATGCTAGAAGAGATCACTGTAGCCATCTAGTCTAATCTCCTGCATAATACAGGCCATAGGACTTCCTGAATTAATTCCTATTTCAAGTCCAGTAACTCTGCTTTAACTAGAAAGTATCTCTTTTAGAAAAACATCCAATCTTGATTTTAAAATTTCCAGTGATGGAGAATCCACCTCAACTCCTTGGTAAATTGGTTCAATAGTTAATTACTCTCACTGTTAAAAATGTGAACTTTGTTTTTAATCTAACTTTGTCTAGCTTCAACTTCCAGCTACATGATCTTCTTTTACCTATCTTCTGGATCAAAGATCCCATTATCAAATAGTTGCTCTCCATGTAAGTATTTATAGTCAGCTTTTAACCTTCTCTTTGATAAACTAAACACATTGAGCTCCTTGTGTTTATCACTATAAGGCATGTTTTCTAATTCTTTAATAATTCTCCTGGCTCTTCTCTGAGCCCTCTCCAATTTATCAACATCCTTCTTGCATTGTGGACACCATAACTGGACACAGTGTTCCAGCAGTGGTTGCACCAGTGCCAAATACAGAGGTAAAATGACATCTCTACTCCTACTCAAGATTCCCCTGTTTATTCGTTCAAGGATCACATTAGCCCTTTTGAACACAGCTTCGTACTGGGAGCTGATCTTCAGCTGATTAGTCTCTGTAACTAAAAGATATACTTTAGTTCAAACAGGAATTAATTCAGGGAAGTCCTATGGCCTATGTAATACAGGAGGTCAGACTAGATGATCACAGGGGCCCTTTCTGGTTTTATAATCTACACATCTATGAATCATGAGTCCTAAGGCCTATACAGAGTTATTGCTTCCCAGGACAAAGGCCCCCATCCTACAAGTATGTCATACATTCTTTGTTCCTGAATGTATAACTTTATATTTGGCCATATTAAAACACATTATTTGCTTACAGCCAGGTTACCAAGAGATCCAGGTCACCCAGTATCAGCGAGCTGCCCTCCTCATTAACCACTCACTCAATCTTTGTGTCATCTGCAAACTTTATCAGTGATAATTTTATTTTTGTTCTATATCCTTGAAAAAAGTGTTTTAAAAAATCCCCAAAACTGGTGCCTGAAGAAACCCCACTAGAAACACACTCACTAGAATATGATTCCCTGTTTAGAGTTATATTTTGAGGCCTATTAGCCAGTTTGTAATCAGTTTAATGTGTGCCATGCTAATTTTGTATTGTTCTAGTTTCTTAATCAAAATATTGGGTGATACCAAGTCCAATTACATCAACACTATTACCTTTATCAACTAAATTTGTAATCTCAACAAAATAAGATAACCAAGTTAGTTTGATGGGATTTATTTTCCATAAGCCCATGTTGATTTGCATTAATTATATTACCTGTGATGGGCTGTCCCCCCTGGAGCGCAGTCTGGGAGCTGTGGGAACCGCTGTGCCCCTCTAAGCCACACAGCTGGGCTGACCCTTTTCTATCACTACTTGGTTGGTGACACAGCCAGCCTTACCAGGCCCTGTTATCACCCAACACAACAGCATGTGGCGCCACACACCCAAACTGAGCTACCTGAGTGCTGTACCTAAGCCACTAAAGGTCATACAGGACATCCCAGTTCCCCCATCTTGCACCCCTGCAGGGCTATAAACCCTGTATTATGCAGTCTTACACTGCACAGGGATCTGTACAAGGTAAGCACATTAATAAAGTTCACCTTCCCCTCAATGTAGGAAGGATATGCAACAAGTCTGTGTTAAGCAAGCTAAGATTTTTCCAGGCACTTCACTCAAAGGCACACTGGCTTAGATAGAGCAAAAAACAAATTTATTAACTACAAAAAATAGATTAAGTGATAGCAAACAGATCAAAGCAGATTGCCTAGTAGATAAATAAAACCGCAAACTACCCTAATATACCAAGTTTCCATACACAGGCTAGAAATCCCTTTAGCCTGGGACCAGCACTTCCCCTAGTTCAGTCTTTGCTCTTCAGGTGTTTCCAGGAGTGTCCTTTTGTGAGGAGTGGGGCCCCTAGGTGATGTCATTCCCTGCCTTATATAGCTTTCCCATATGGCAGAAACCCTTTGTTCCAAACTCAGCTCCCAGACCCACTTTGTGCAAAAATACAGGTACCCAAAATGGAGTTCAGTATCATGTTGTCTGGTCACATGCCCTTGTTGAGTAATAGCAGCCATTACTTACAGGTTGGCTGAAACATTTACAGGAAGGCTAAGCTCTTCCATAGTCTATTGTCTTTGCTGATGGGCCATCAGCACTGTCTAGCTTCTTCATTGTTGTTCCTGAAAGACTGGCTGTGAGTGTTTTCCAGAGTAAGCACATTTAAAATACAGATACATAGTCAATATTCATACCTTCAGATACAAAAATGATACATGCATACAAATAGGATAATCATATTCAGCAAATCATAACTTTTTCCAATGACACCTTACATGACCTTTCTAGTATAAACTGCATCATAATTATGTCATACTCATACCATCATGAACAATATGGAGCGCAGTGTCACTTTACCCTCCTTTATTTTTGTATTAATCCAGTCCCGTATCATCCATTCTACTTTTTTGTCCAGGATCTATGTCAGGCTGACAGGCCTATAATTTCCCAGCTCACATTGTTTGCCCTTTTAAAATATTGGCACAACTTTCTTCCCGTCTTCAGAAATTTTCCTAGTGTTCTGAGACACTGAAAATCGACATTATCAGTACAGAGAGTTCCTCAGACAGCTCTTTTAAAACTGTTGGGTGAACATTATCCAGATCCATGGATGTATAAATTATCTAGCTTCAGTAGCTTCTGTTTGACATTCTCCCAGGTTACGGTTAGAATGGAAAGTGTTTCTTCATCATATGATATGACTGCATCTGGCATCTTCCCAAATACAGAACAGAAATATTTATTGAACACTTCAAGTCCAGCTAAATTCAAGATAAGAACTATTGGTCTAATTTTCTTAACCTCAATATGTTATTGAAGGACTTGAATGAACTTTCTTCTTGCTGTCTCCTTGCCTTCCAGGTTTCACAGGATACAGTGAGAGGACAATAAAGATTCAATAAGTCAGAACAGCAAGATTCTCATGCTTCCATGTTACATCAGTGGAATCAGATTCTGAAAAACGTATGCTACCTGCAGTCAGGATCAATACATCTGTTTATTCTTCATATTTAATCACAGTTGTTGCTATTCTTAAGGTACTGTAAGGTACTGTGCACCTTAATTGTCTATAACTAGACATGTGACAAAATTGAACACAGAATCTGAATCTCCTCTCCCCTGAATTTTACTCTGTACATAGATGTACAAGCCCAAGAGACCAAGTAGGAACCATCCATAAAGTTTTTACAAAATCCATTTGTAGAGTGGAACTGTACTGTAAAGACCCAGAGTTTAGATATACTCTAAAATCTGGGAGATACCTGAAACTGGGCAAGTAAAATTGGGATAAATGGAAACAGCAAAAAAAGGAAAAACTGAAAAAAATCCTGGAATTTTCACAACATGTCACCAAAAAGAAAGTTCACCCCCACACACTTGGTTCATCTCTGCACAGTATCTTTCCCATTCTTGTTCCTGCAAGGAATTTATCATTTATGAGCATGCAGTGCAGTGCAAAATCTCTTTCATGTTTAGTTACCTAGAATTATATTTGGGTCCATCATAAAGCAATGCAATGTAGCCAAATAAACAGCACAGATTCCAGGAGCTCTATTAGACACAAGTTTGGCAGACCATTTATGTGCCTCTATTTTGGTCGCTTCTGCTTACCACCCCCATTCCATCTGAAGGCTCTATTTGGCCAGCAGACATACTTTGAAACTTTCTTCTTGCAAGTGTGTGTAGGTCTGACGAGTTGGGAGGGAAGTTTTAGTAATGTTGTTTTAAAGCTTTTTTTAAAAGCTTAACCATATAGTTATGAAGACATTCTTAAGTCTGATTCAGACTTTACTGTACCTTGGACTGAGTATGTAGCAGATGCACTGGATATGTGCCTTTCTTTTAGGTCTTGAAGTTTAAACAATTCTCCTACTGTTGGCCTGAAGTCAATGCAACTGCACTTGTGCTAGCAATGGTGGAATGGCTAGTGCAGTTTGGGCATGGATGTTTTTTATCTCTGTGTCATCTGATCATGAGCAGTGTCAGATGATGGGTAAACATGTCTATGCCTCATATACACTAGTGCTCCCATCACTGCTTGATCATGTGGAGCAGCACTGGCATTAAACCAACAATGGGAGAATTGCTAAAAATAAACAGGCAGGATGGTCTGATGGATAAAGCAAAAGACTAGGCAGATTGGAGACCTGGTATCTAATCTGGCTCTTCCAGTGACTTTCTATATGGCTTTCAGCAAGAAATTTGATCTCCTTTCATTTCCCCAGCTGTAAAATGGGGAATGAACACTTACATGACAGGGATGTTGTGAAGATTAATTGGCTACTTTGTAAAGTGCTTAGAATATGAAAAAGGCTAAAGGTTTCTAGATTCGCCATGGAGATTGAACAGCTGGTTGGAATTTCAACAAGTATTCCCATCTGCTGATTGTACAGCATTCCATTGACTCTAATCCAGTTTCCGGATGAGGAGATGGGAGTGTTCATGATAAGGTAGAAAATATAATGCACCTAAGATAGACATGTTATGTACTAATAACCACATTTATGCTTTGCATCTCAAAGCTGAAAAGAGTGTGTCCAAACTGCCCCCTGTATGGGGACCCAGGACTGCGTCTTGTGCATGCACTTCGCTCATTTTATATTTTCCCCACGCATTATTTTTTCCTCTAGTTGGAATAGTGGGTTTCTGTTCAATGTCCTTTTTCTCATCTGCCATTTTCTCTGTCCTATCTCCCCTTTCTTTGCTCTTCTAGCTCCTCATTTTCCTTCCAGCTTTGTTCTCTTCACTCCCTGCCTGTTCCTACATTAATTTATCCCTTTGGCTGGCCAGCATGTAAAATATTGTGAGAACAAGATGTTTCCTCAATATAGGATTGAAAATAGAGTGTGAACAGCTGATCTTCTGGCATTTTCACCAGAAAAATGCTTCCTTTGCTTGTATGTTTCAGAAGAAAATTCTACTGGAGAGAGACCAAGTGATGCAGTGAAGGGGAGGAGAGCACCAGGATCTTCACTCCTTCCTAGGTTTAGAATGGGGGCATTACCATAAGTTTTATACACACCAGCATCAAGCACAGGGACTTCACTCAGGCCTAGAAGGTGGGACTAGGAGGAGCCAGTGTGGAGAGGGAGGTGAGCATGTGCATTGGGGAGTTAAAGTGGCAGTTTTTACCACAGATGATGGGTCCTCCCTGTAGATTCATTAGAGGAGCCTGACTTTTTGCATAGCTTCATTTTCAAAGGTGCTAGGCATCTACATCTCAGATCAGGCCAATAGTCTATGGGGGAAAACTCATAGCTGTTTGTCCAAGCATGCATATAGTGGAGGAGTAAGGATGTATGTGCAAGGAGAATTTATTATGAATATGACTCTGAAAAAGATTTGGGGGTCATGGTGGATAATCAGCTGGAACATGAGCTGACAATGTGACACTATGGCCCCAAGGGCTAATACGATCCTGGGTTGTGTAACAAGCGGAATCTTGAGTAGGATTAGAGAGGTTATTTTATCTCTGCATTTGGCACTGGTGCAACCATTACTGGAACACCATGTCCAGTTCTGGTGTCCACAATTTAAGAAGGCTGTTGATAAATTGGAGAAGGTTCAGAGAAGAGCCATGAGAATGATTAAAGGATTAGAAAACATGCCTTATAGTGATAGACTCAAGGAACTCAATTGGTTTAGCTTAACAAAGAGAAGGTTAAGAAGTGACTTGTTTATAAGAGAGAAGTTTATAAGTACCTACATGAGGAACACAAATTTGATAATAGAGAGCACTTCAATCTAGCAGACAAAGATATAACAAGATCCAATGGCTGAAAGTTGAAGCTAGACAAATTTAGACTAGAAACAAGGTGCAATTTTTTTAATAATGAGAGTAATTAACCACTGGAACAATTTACCAAGGGTTGTGGTGGATTCTCCATCACTGGACATTTTTAAATCAAAAAAGGAAGTTTTTCTAAAAGATATGCTCTAGTTCAAGCAGAGCGATTGGATTTGAAACAAGAATTAATTCAAGGAAGTCCTACGGCCTGTGTTATGCAGGAGGTTAGACTACATAATTACAATGGTCCCTGCTGCCATTGTAATCTATGAAGGCATATATAGTTCGTATATAATTATTTATATATGACTCATGAGTCTGCAAGGTAAGTGCATATCTAAGGTGCATGCACTGAATGTGCATGCTCGTTTAATGAGCGTGATTTGAATTGGTAACCATTCAATTGAATTTTATAGCAGGGAGGGTCTGTATGGGGAGTGTGTAGATAGGGAGCAAGTATGGAAAAGAGAGGAGGGGTTGTGTGTGTGACGGGTTGGGTCACAGAAAGCCCCTTGGGGCTGCCACCTGATGTGCTGAGAGTACCTCTGAGCTTGTTTTCTCTACCAGCTTGGGACTTCAGTACCCTGTCTTGCTGAGTCAGACACGCTAGCCTGCTGCAAACACAGACCCAGGTCTGAACCACAACCTCCAAAGCTGCAGGCTTTAACGGAAAACAGCTTAAGAAGTGCTCCTGTCTCTAGTACCCAGATACCCAGTTCCCAATGGGATCCAAACCCTAAATAAATCCATATTACTCTGTATAAAGAGTATATAGAGTAAACTCATAAATTGTCTGCCCTCTATTACACGGATATAGAGATATGCACAGCTGTTTGCTTCCCCAGGAATTAATCACTAACTCTGGGTTCAATAATAAGCAAAAGTGATTTTATTAAATATAAAAAGTAGGATTTAAGTGGTTCCAAGTAATAATAGACAGAACAAAGTAAGTTACCAAGCAAAATAAAACAAAAACACGCAAAGTCTAAGTCTAATACATTAAGAAACTGATTACAGATAAAATCTCACCCTCAGATGTTCGAATAAGCTTATTTCACAGACTAGACTCCTTTCTAGTCTGGGCCCAATCCTTTCCCCTGGTACAGTCCTTGTTTCAGCTCAGGTGGTAGCCAGGGGATTTCTTATGACTGCAGCCCCCTTTGTTCTGTTCCATCCCCTTATATACCTTTGGCACAAGGCGGGAATCTTTTGTCTCTTTGAGTCCCCACCCTTCCTTCTAAATGGAAAAGCCCCAGGTTTAAGATGGATTCCAGTACCAGGTGACATGGTCCCATGTTCTGTGAGACCCCAAGCCTTCATTCTTCCCAGCCTGACTCACAGGAAGGCTTGCAAGTAAACAAAGCCATCTAGTCAACTGTCCTAGTTGATGGGATTCGATATTCTAAACCACCATTAATGGCCCACACTTTGCATAATTACAATAGGACCTCAGAATTATATTTCATATTTCTAGTTTCAGATACAAGAATGATACATTTATACAAATAGGATGACCACACTCAGTAGATTATAAGCTTTGTAATGATACCTTACAAGAGACCTTTTGCATAAAGCATATTCCAGTTACATTATATTTACACTCATTAGCATATTTTCATAAAATCATATGGAGTGCAACGTCACAGTGTGTATATATATATTTATATATATATATATATATATATGTGCACACATTGAAACACTCAGTCTTTCAGTCATTTCTTTAGGTGGAATTCTGAGGGCTGCTCATAATGTTGTGTCAGAGCATTTCAACTTGTCAGTCCAGCTTTGACTCTCTCAAATATAATCCATGCTAGAATTCATGTGGTCTGCTTTCCATAAAAATTTGCTCATCTGAATGTATGCCAATAAGCAATTCGAAAGGATTGGAATACCAGTGAAGCAAATCAGTGGATATTCTTTCTAAGAGCATTCACATACTTTTGTTGTATTCCCCATGCTCTATTACAGACTTAAATATTAAAAGGAGGAATTTTTGGAGCTGAAAATATTGACCATCATCTTGATATGCAAGCTTCATATTAAATGAGCTTGTTACCAAGGATATGTGATATCTTCATCATCACTGCACTTGAAAGTCTACCAGATGTTAAAATGTGACAGACTACAGAGAGCAGTCATATTTCATGTACTGTGTTAAGTTCCATCTGTCGGATTTCACTCAGATACATTTGAAATTCTTGTGGATCAAGTTGGATAAATGTTGTAATAAGCAATGAGTGTCTGCTGTTAAGATCTATTTAGATTTTTATTGTCGTGAAACAATGATACCCTTGATAAATCAATCAGAAGGTAAAGTACTACATCCTCTAAACCAGTAAAATACCCAAATCACCAAGTCTGCCACTGAAAAGAATGAAAGATGTGTCCTGTAAATTTCCAGGCAGTTAATAACAAACGTACGATACATTAACTTGGATTAATGTCATGTCATTCAACTAATTCAGCATTTCTCAAGTAGACAAATGACCTTCATGTGTAACAAAAAACAAGATATGAAGTCCTCCATTTGCATATCACATAGCAAAAGCATTTGATTCAGTAAACTGTGATATCCTTTGGTAAATATGTTCATTTTCCTATACAGTGAAACTTGCACAATAGGGCACTTATTAGGCAACCTCCTCTCTTAAGAGATTGACACAAAATGTCCCCATATGGAGAAAGTACAATTTGTGTGACAGGCTAGTCCAAGCTGGGTTGACCAAAGAAGGCTTCTCATGACTGGACAGTCTTCAAACACTTGGATGGTGGGGGTTTTTTTAGTTGTAAAGAAAAGAAGATTCTAGGAAGCAAAAGTGTTACTTTGGATTCCCTTCAGAGTTAGCCTCAAAACAAATATAACGCATGGCTTACTTCAGGCAGGTCAAAGAAATGTATAGCATTCAGGTCTCATGAAAAACTCACTGCTATAATTAGAGAGACAAGGTGGGTGAAATCCAATAAATGATATTACCTCACCCACCTTGTCTCTCTAATATCTGGGACCGATACGGCGACAAAACACTGCACACTACTGTAATGTCACCTATGATGAATTAGATGCTTAGTAATAAACAAACTGAAATAATTAAAGTAATGAAACATTTAAGAGGTATACATGCCTTACTGCGTAGCTATGTCATCTTAGCACTGTAACCCTTGTCCTTCCATTTCTAATAGCCCAATTTTTGTCTGTCTATAACAGGGGTAGGCAACCTATGGCACGCATGCCGAAGGCAGCAGGCGAGCTGATTTTCAGTGGCACTCACATTGCCCAGGTCCTGGCCACCGCATTTTAATTTGATTTTAAATTAAGCTTCTAAAACATTTTAAAAACCTTATTTACTTTACATACAACAATAGTTTAGTTATATATTGTAGACTTATAGAAAGAGACCTTCTAAAAAGGTTAAAATGTATTACTGGCAAACAAAACCTTAAAATTAGCGTGAATAAATGAAGACTCGGCACACCACTTCTGAAAGGTTGTCGACCTCTGGTCTATAATCCTGGCTTGCTGTGCCATGTGTGAACCATGGTTATGCATGTGCTTAAGTTTCCATAAGATAAGGTTCCAATTTCAGACAACCAAAGGAGGGACATTGGGACAACTCATGTAGCCAGCGTTATGCGCAAAACTAAGTCTTTGCAGGATTAGGGCTTTGGACTCATTATAAACTCTTCAGAGCAGGGCCTATGACTTTTCTTTTTCTGAAAGACACTTAACACTTCAGCACTTAAAAATAGTAATACTGCCTGGCTTACTTACATAAGAACATAAAAACAACAAGGAGTCTGGTGGCACCTTAAAGACTAACAGATTTATTTGGGCATAAGCTTTCGTGAGTAAAAGCCTCACTTCTTCGGATGCATAGAGTGAAAGTTACAGATGCAGTCAACACTGGTTCTCCACTTGTGAAGTAACTCCCTGCTCTCCATGTGTCAGTATATAATGCCTGCATCTGTAACTTTCACTCTATGCATCCGAAGAAGTGAGGCTTTTACTCACGAAAGCTTATGCCCAAATAAATCTGTTAGTCTTTAAGGTGCCACCAGACTCCTTGTTGTTTTTGTAGATACAGACTAACACGGCTACCCCCTGATATAAGAACATAAAGAATGGATATACTAAATCAGGCCAATGGTCCATCTAGCTCAGCCTCCTGGCTTCCAACAGTGGCCCATGCCAGATGCTACACAGGGAATGAACAGAAATGGGCAATCTACTGAGTGATCCACCCCCTGTTGTCCAGTCCCCGCTTCTAGCATTCAGAGGTTTAGGTACATTCAGAGCATGGGATTACATCCCTGACCACCTTGGCTAATCGTCATTGATGGATGTATCCTCCAGGAACTTATCTAATTCTTTTTTGAACCCAGTTATACTTATGGCCTTCATAACATCCCCTGGCAATGAGTTCCACAGGTTGACTGAATTGCGTCAAGAAATACTTCCTTTTACTCAGGCTTTTCCAGGAAAGGAGTTAGGAACTGAACACTGTTGGAAGCAAGTGAAGGAATGGGGATAACTGTTTTGGCAGGCTGAGGTCACTTTGACAGGCTGAGTTTTTGAATGTATTCATAATTGTTTTGCACCTAAAGTCTTGCGCAGGCTCTTTTATAAGGCCTGGTCTACCCAACAAAGGTATGTTGATATAAGTTGCCTTGCATTGACCTATTTATGCATGTGTCTACACTCCAATTTGTCTCTGGACAATGTAAGCACCCCGTTATGGTAACATAGTAAAATCACATCCCCAAACAGCCATAGTCAACCTACTGAGACTTATGCAGTGCGAATCATGTTCCATGACCTGTGTCAACCCTAACAGTCTTCCAGCAGCTATCCCACAATGCCCCATTCCTTTCAATTGTGAACTGCTGCCCAGGGGTCACAGAGACTGGATGCCACCATCCTCCTTAAAAACATACTGCCTATTTTTGAAACACATTTTCCTGATTGCTCACATTGGAGAGCACACATAGCGGTTCAAAACTATCTGAACTTTTTTTGCAGGGAGGAGTTTTCAGCTCAGCCTCCGAATTAAAAAAAAAAAAAAAAAATTTGCTCAACTCTAATGGCAATTCCTATGCTGATTCCTGCAACTTTCTCCTATCTAGCCTTTTTGCCAATCACATTTCCCTCACCGAGTTTGTCCACAATGCAATGATTAAAGTTTTCTTTCTCTCCCACCATTCTGATCACATCATCCCTTTGAGACCATCCCCAAAAGATACGCAGTAGAGACTCTGGGGAAACACCAGGGTCAAGCATCAAGACTGATCACAGATCCTATGGACCAACCACCTGACTTCACCAGGCCACATAAGATATGGATCACAGCAAGCCACATCAGAACCTCACATGGGCATTGTGTTTAAATACTACACAAATGGAAAACAAAGGACAGCCTGACATGTAAATGTAGAAAAGACATTCAAACCAAGGAACTTCCAGTCAATCACTGGCCTCAACAATCCTTCTCCAGAGGTACAGGCTTGATTCATTCCATGTCACCAGAGCCTTAGAGTGGATGACAAACTTGGATGTCAACTTTTAATGTTGCTTTTCAAGTTACCATACGAAAGAAGATTCCCTCCTTGGGTATTTTGGTTATGTCTCTACGTATCAAAATCACACTCTGCATTAGCCCTATATAATCTCCCCCCCCCATTATCTGCTCACATTTCCCCAGGCTTTCCAACTCCCTAAAATATTTCCAATCCTCTCAATTAACTGCTCCTTTTTTCTCTTTGGATTTGATTTATTATTCTGCCCCTATGATTGGAGCACTCTCCCTGTTGTCATCTGTCTAACCCCTTCTCTCTCTCCTTCAGTAATCCCCACATCCTCCCTTATACTATCTGTTGTCCTATTTTATGATTATCATATTTAGATTGCAATGTAAATTTATAGCACTATATACACATTATTTTAAATAGTCTTTAAATAGCAAACACATTTTCTGTAAAGGCTCAAATGCTATCTCTGAACTGGCTGGGTCCCAATACTTCAACCTGATTCTGACAGATTTCTTAGTAGAATTTCTTTAAAACATTATTGAAGCCAGAGATTGTATGATGTCGGCTACTGAAATTTTGCTCAAAGATTTCAATAATTGGACCTCAAGGGACCATACTTCTAGGCCAGGGGTCAGCAACCTTTCAGAAGTGGTGTGCCGAGTCTTCATTTATTCACGCTAATTTAAGGTTTTGCATGCCAGTAATACATTAACATTTTTAGAAGGTCTCTTTCTATAAGTCTTTAATATATAACTAAACTATTGTTGTATGTAAAGTAAATAAGGTTTTTAAAATGTTTAAGAAACTTCATTTAAAATTAAAATGCAGAGCCCTCCAGACCAGTGGCCAGGACCCGGACAGTCTGAGTGCCACTGAAAATCAGCTCGCGTGCCACCTTCGGCACACATGCCATAGGTTGCCTACCCCTGTTCTAGACAGTTTGATTTTCCTATAGCCTTTGACTGTTCTCTTGCTATTTTAGAAAATTATAGTAATTGTAAAACTGACGTGGCGTTCTTTTCTAAGAAGAGGCTTTGCAGCCAGCTCCTTTGCAACTCTGTCTCTGCAGCTTTCTGTGAAATAGTAGGGTTTCAAAGACCCACTGTGCTAAACTAAAGTATTGTTAAGCCCTTCTTTACACTTTTGCTCTTTGTCTCAGTCCTGCACTCCTCTGAGGTGCTGAGGGGACTTCAATGGGAGTGCTTAGAACCTTGCACAGTCAAATCCTTAATGCAGTTGGGGAACATGAGGTAAAATTAATCACTTCGCTCTCTAGCAGCCCTACCACTCTAGCTATAACAACAACATGCATTGGGGGGGAAATCTGCTTCTCACGTTATTTTGTCAGATGTAGCCTTTCAGTGCCAGGTTCGATATAAACAGACGAAAGGAGACTGAAAAAAGTGATGGAAGTTAACTTTACTGAAAGCTAGTGTAAAAATTACATGAAATGTTTTAAGGACTTTGGAGCTGTATTATAAACAAGGGCAAAAGAAATAATGATATTACTATAACTAAAATAATATTGTTTGAGAATAAATGGGCAGTTACAGAGATTTGTCACCCACCAAACAGTTTTCAAACATAACACATCATTTTTAATGTGAGGGTACAAAAGAAAGAAAGAAAGTTGGCAAATCTTTTTAGACAGACCCTGACTGAAATGGATGGATGAATTTAATAGTTTGGTAAATGCAAGAGTAAGCCAAATGAAGAGTATTTATGCTTGGACAGTAGTTTTAGCTCAAGAAAGAAAAATATTTTACAAATGTGCACCAAATATAACTATTTATTCCCTTAGTGCTTTGCAATGCTATGCTGATTTACTCTTCGGCTACGTCATCACTACGGTGGGGGGGGGGGAAGGGTCAATTTAAGATACGCAAATTCAGCTACGCAAATAGCGTAGCTAAATTCGACGTATCAGAGCTGACTTACCCCGCTGTGAGGACGGCGGCAAATCGACCTCCGCAGCTCCCCCGTCGACGGCGCTTACTCCTACCTCCGCTGGTGGAGTACAAGCGTTGATTCGGGGATCGATTGTCGCGTCCCGACGAGATGCGATAACTCGATCCCCGAGAGATCGATTTCTACCTGCCGATTCAGGCAGGTAGTGTAGACCTGCCCTTCGACTTTCTAGTAATGTGACATGGTGAGGACGATTAATAGAGATTGTTAGAACTGGCTGTGGGTAGGTCTAAATGGTGGACAGTGAGGTAAGGGCAGTCTTTCATGTATGTATCTGATGTAGTAGCTTCTGGAGAAAAGCAAAAGAGCTAATTTTTGAAACAATACAGTTTACTCATGTAGTAAGATGCAATTATATAGGAAAAATAAATAGAAAGATTTTAATGAAAGGCCTTTAAAAGGACTAGTCTAGTTGAAAATAGAAGCACAACTGTAAATAACCCACAATATCAGATGTCCCCAAAAAACACAGAGTAAAGCTTTAACTACACATTAGTTAGTGACTTCTTGCCCATAAAAATACATGTACTATCCTAACTGTGCTATGTGTACAACTAAGCTTTTATTATTGTAGTGCTTAGGACACTCATTCCGATTGGGGCCACTATTGTGCCAGACATTGTGCACTCACATAATTAAAAGAGATCTTCTCCTCGAAAGAGTTTATGATCGATACTATAGCCACTTCATTAATCAACAGACCATATAACAGAAAATAAAGTATGTACCAGGATCACTTATGAGAGGATAAGATCGGATTTTCTGGTTGATAATTTGATGGGATGTCTTTTCTAGTTTTATAAGAATGACAACAATGCTGGGTTTTTCGCATGGCTGGAGTCACTAGCAAGATTTTATGGAACAAATAAACCCAGGTAATAGTGACTGAAGCAAAATCTATATAGAATGGCAGAGGTTGAAAATTAGCCACTTTATCAAACTACTTGAAAATGTAAGAGGTTGTATTTAGAAGGAATATATGTGCACAGAGAGTCAAAAGTCAATATCACACTTCACATGACCCTGTCACTGTCCAATATTAAACAGTTTAAAGTAAGGTTTGGAGTTTTGGTATGCAGAGACCTCAGCCTGCTTAGTACCATGGCTTGAACTTAAAGATACAGAAAAGAAGGGTAAAATGTTTAAGCATTTGAAGTGTGTTAAGTAAGGCTTTCATTTTAACAACACTCCTTGTTCCCTCTTCCTCTTGCTGGAGAGAGATTTTAAAGCAACCCCCATTTGACAGTCTTGTAGATGGTATCAAAGATGGTCTCTTTTTTGGGAAAAAAAGAGAAAAAGTTAGCTGAGATGGGCTGGTGGTGTTAAAGTCTGATTCTGTTTCCTAGAAGACAAAACAAGACAAACACACACAAATGGGGAAAGAATGCTTTTGTTCTTCAGATGTTGTGAATGCTGTGGGCAGAGAAAAAGGGAGGGATCCTTTGGGGTCTCTGCTCCTCCTTTTTATAGTCCTCTTCCTCCTTTGAGAAGTATCTCCAGCCTGGGAACATGGTGAAAGGCAGACTTTGTGGATGGGAACTCCATGCTGTTTCTTTGCTAAGATGTAGATTTTTTTGCCCATGTCCCTTTTCCTGCCAATGAATAGCCACTTATCAAGTGATAGCCCATTTGACCTTGTTTACACCTGGCTGAGGCATCAGCTTGTCCTTTGTCTCTGAAGAACTGCTTTGGCCACTCCTCAGACTTGGAACATGTTTTAATAACACCATACAGTGGAATGTTATAACTTTATATACAATGTTGCCACACATTTTACTAGGACAATGATCAGGACATTATGAGTTTTCAAATGATACCTCACAAGGAATACTTTGTACAAAGATTACCTCAATAGTGTGCAAGGGGTGAATACAGGGGTACAGACTGTCACAATAAGTTTTGCCAACATAAGCACTCGTGCACAGCGCTATGTCAGTGGGAAATGCTCTCCTGCCGACATAGCTACCGCCGCTCGCTGAGCTGGTTTTATTATGTCAATGGGAGAGCTCTCTCCCATTGACACAACACAGCTACACGAGTGCTCTTACAGCAGTGCTCAATCAGTACAGCTGTGCCACACTATGCTTGTAAGTGTAGACCTGGTCTAATAGAGATTGTGTCATAATACATATGCACAAAAGGACTGAATCAACATTGCACAATCAACCTTAACTCTGGCATTTCCTAGCTTCTCAGTGATTGACTTTACAACCTAAATAATATTCTTTTAATAGATTTTATAAAATTTTACAACCTAATCATTTTTTCAAAAACAATTAAAGAGGGGGGGGGGGAAACAATCATGTGGCACCATCTTAAATCCCAGCTTGAATTAGTAGAGTGTAGACCTTTAGACCATAGCACACACTTCTGCCACTTGAGAGTGGTGATGTGACATTCACTTTGCCAGTGAATAACAGCTATTTACTGTTAGCAGAGCAATGTGGAGATTGAGTACCTTCGAGATCAGTTCTAGATTCTGTAAGGGAGTTGGCTCGTAGTTTTGTATCTTTCTGTCCCTATACTCCTAGCTCCTTCCCCCCACCCACCAACCCCTGCATCCCATTTTATCTTTCCTTTAATAAAGTTCACAACGTTCACAGCTATCTTTTTCAATTGTATCGAGAAGTACTGGCTCTCCTGCATTCTTCTAAACCACTGTTCCCAGACCTCTGCAGCCCTGTCATGAACTCATCATCAGCTGACTGCATCACTGGAGCAGGGAACTGGGACCAACATAACATTAATGACATTCAAGACACATTTGCAATCAATGGTTCCTCAATTATATGAGGCTTGGCAGCTTTCACTATGTGCCATGGCACCAAATATGATGCTCAGAGGACTTCCATGTTTTACAGCTTTACCACTACTAAAGCAATGAACAAACAAGATTTTGTAAACATGCAAGTTTGGCTTGATGAATTCTGGGGGGTTCTTTTGACAAAATGGATGATTGGTCTCCAACAGGCTGAGTGCTCCATCCTTTTAGTGGTTATATGTAGGCTCCAGAAGTCTTTGCTTGCCACTGAGAGAACTCCTTTGAAATACCATGGTAGATGACAAGCAGTCTAGTACATGTTTTGATCTGAGCACATCACAGAGGAAAGTCAGGCTGCAAGTGGCAGATCCATAAAATACGGAAGAAAGGGCAAGTGCTCAGAACAGCTATATTGCCTGGCTACATAGTACAATGTGTAACAGCCTGCATGGAACTTGAAGGGAGGAGCACAGGTTGCAGGAGGGAAGAATTTGGAGCAGGCACCAGGAAGCCAGTCTGTGTGCACATGGCTTGAATGCTAGCTACAATTGCAGCAGCTCTGTAAATAGTTCCTTAATAAAGAGCCAGTTTCATTTAGAAACATGGAGTCCTGTAGTGGGGCGGCTGCCCCACTCCCTGAGAGTATGGGCTGCGGCAGGCCAGTGGGCCTGCGCAGACACACAGCCAATGAGAGAAGGGCTTACTGGGAGCCAATCAGGCCCAGGTTGGAGACAGCCAATCAGGGCCAGGCTCAGCCCTATAAAAGACTGCATAGGGAGAGAGCAGTCAGTCTGTCCCAGGCCTTTGAGAGGGGAAGGTCTATCTCCAAACTGTGAGACTAGCACCGCGGACAGCACAGTGCTGGCCAGGCTCAGGGAGCAGAGGGGAGCTCTAGCCTGAGGCCTGCCAGGCTGCAGGCCCTGAGTGGAAGGGCCTAGTGGGTGCAAGGAGCCGTAGGGGAAGTGGCCCAGGGAAGTGGACAGATGAGGGGAGAGTAGGAGGACAGCGAGGCTGCTGCCAGAGGGTCCCTGGGTCGGGACCCAGAGTAGAGGGCGGGCCTGGGTTCTCCCCTACCCCCTTGCAGTACATCTAGCCATTGGCCGTAGGGAGCAGCCAGTACAGACCACGCCAGATCCCTGACGGGAGGGATTAGACTTTGGGGTGTGTGGTTGACCACAGCGACTGGAAGGAGACTGCTGACTGAAGCCCCCCCCGGAAGGGGGTATGGAAGGACTGAGGGGCACTGCCGAGAGGGCAGTGGTCCCGAAGAGGATGCCGTGAGTTGGTGAGCGACGTGGGCTCAGACACGCTAACCGAGGGCGAGATGATGGACGGGACACTACCAGGAGGGAGCGCTCCACTGGACTGAGCTAATTCCCAGAACAACCAGTAGGAGGCGCCGCGGTGGTGAGTCCCAACCCCATTACAAGTCCTTTCATGTTATTACTCAGCACACAACACATGAAACAATGCTAGGACCATGCATCATAATCCAGTTACCTTCATCTTGAGGGGAAAGCAAAAAGCAGCTATCGAATGGCCCCATCAGGGATGGGAGTGAGAGAAAATATATCATGCCTGGCTGCAGAAAAATGGTGAATTTCATGGCTAAACTGTTCCATTTTGTGGCAGCATAGGAAAAATGCCAGATTTCATGGACACAGAATCCCAGTCCACAGGGATTTAGTTGAGGTAATGGTACAGGTCACATCTTAGACCCATTCCAGCTATCTGCAGATTCAGGCATCAGTTTATGCTCAGTTTACGTTTGAGGATCTCTACAAACAAGGGCTAGAAACACCCTTTTACTTAAAAAACAAAACAACACAGTAGGACTGGAAGAAAAAAGCATAGAGGTCATGCCCCTGGAACAGAGAAAGTATGAGAAGTCTATACATTGTATTTTCAGGAATATTTGCTATAATTAAGATGGGCCATGGTTCCTAAAGCCTTTCTTCCAAGCCTTCATAGTCTCTCCAGTAAATTATTTTTGGGCTGAAACTTTCTAGAGTTGGTTTCAGTCCAAGGTGGTATGATTGTTGCCTCCTGAGGGGGTCTGTGGAATGCTGTGGGGAGCAGCTTTTGTCACGAAACAGTCTTTGGAGGTGGGTGGACCTGGTTGAGAACTTGCCATCTGAAAATTTATCAGAAAATTGAGTTGTGTCAAAAAATGTTTTTGTTTCTGGGTAGAATTTTTAGTTTCTGAAGTTTTTCAGAATGAATTTTTTTGGTAAAGAAAGCAAAAACAAAAAAAGAATTTCGAAATTGTGGGTCTCCCCCCCCTCTCCAGTACATATGCATTTTCCCAGTTTCTTACTTACAGTTTCTTACTGTTTCCCAACTTTTTCTAGTTGGGGAAAGTAACTGTCAGTATACAAAATAACACATTCAGTACTTTAACAGTACTTTTCATACTTCCCTATTGTTTGCCACCTCAGTCCAGTTGGCAAACACAAAGTAAGGCCCATCTACACTGGCAAGTTTGTGCACAGTAAAGCAGCTTTGAGCGCTGGAACTCCCGAGGTGTACACACACCAAGCCACTTAGTGCGCAGAAACTGCACAGATGCAGCACTCTAAAAAACCACCCTGACAAGAGGCGTACAGCTTTCTGCGCCAGGGCTACAGCGCTGTGGTGCCAGTGTAGACACCATGGTGATTACAGTGCTGCAATTGGCCTCTGGGAGGTTAATTAATTAAAAAAAAATAATGGAGATATCCTATCTCCTAGAACTGGAAGGGACCTTGATAAGTCATCAAGTCCAGCCCCCTGCCTTCACTAGCAGGACCAAGTACTGATTTTGCTCCAGATCCTTAAGTGGCCCCCTCAAGGATTGAACTCACAACCCTGGGTTTAGCAGGTCAATGCTTAAACCACTGAGCTATCCCTCCTCCATGTCTCACAATGTCTGTTCTCACCTCTCTGGCCATTGGTTTGAACTCTACTGCCCTGCCCTCAAGTGACCAACTGTCAGCCCCATCCTGTACATTCCTTTGAAAATTTGAAAGTCCCCTTTCTGTTTGCTCGGTGATGTGTGCAGTGGTCTCAGCGCATCTCTCCAGGTGGCCATGCCTGCTCCATGCACCAGGCGATCCCCCGCTTGGAGCAATGCCGAGCTGCTGGACCTCATCGGCATTTCGGGAGAGGTGGTTGTGCAGTCACAGCTGTACTTTAGCCGTAGGAATTATGATACTTACAGACAGATTTCTAGATGCATGATAGAAGGGGCCATGACCGGGACACATTGCAGTGCAGTGTCAAAGTGAAGGAGCTGTAGAACACCTACCACAAGACGCGGGAGGCAAACCGCTGCTCTGGTGCTGCGCCCACAAGCTGCCAGTTCTACAAAGAGCTGGAGAGGATACTCGGTGGTGACCCCACCTCCACTTCAAAGGACCCTGTGGATACTTCGTTGGCTTGCATGCCAGTCAAGAGTGGACTGAGCCAGGAGGAGGCAATCTTGGATAAAGAAGGGGAGTGGGACCCAGAGGCGGAGGATGACTCGGAGGCCAGAGATGCATGCAGTCAGGAGCTCTTTTCTACCCCGGAGGAGCCTAGCCAGTCACAGCAGTTGGAGCTTGGCGAAGTGCAAACAGGAGAGGAGGCCCTTGGTAAGGGGACCTGATTTTGGGAATTGCTGAAGCAAGTTGTTGTGGGCAGGAGGGTTGCAGAAAGCAGGCTTGTCTCCCACCTCATGCCTAGCCTGAGCGGCGGAACAGGCTGTTGATACTCTCCCTCACTTCACAGGAATCTCCCTCAGAGATTTCCAGGAAACTCTTGTGGAGATACTGGGCAATCCGCTCCCGCAGTTTCCTCGGCAGAGCTGCTTTGTTTCTTGCCCCATTAACAGTAACTTTCCCGTGCCACTGTGCCGTTACGGGGAGGACAGGGACCATTGCACGTAGGCTAGCCACCAGGGTGGAAGCTGCAGGCTTGGAGAAGACCCTCCCTTGATTTCCTGAATGAAGCCTTCACAAATATTCCCTCACCCTTCCCTTCACAAATATTATGGAGTGTACAGCACGTGGCTATAAGCATAGGAATAGTCATTGGCCATGTCCAGCTTCCCATACAGGCATTGCCAGCAGGCTTTTAAACTGTCAAATGCACACTCCAGTCATTCTGCACTTGCTCAGCCTGTTAAACTGCTCCTTGCTGCTGTCAAGTTGCCGTGGATCATGAAGCCATACATGGGGCATTAAGGAGTAGGCGGGGTCTCAGGATCACAATGGGCATTTCGACTTCCCCTATGATGATCTTCTGGTCAGGGAAGAAAGTCCCTGCTTGCAGCTTCTTGAACAGACCAGTGTTCCAAAAGATCTGTGCATCATGCATCTTTCCGGACTAGCCTCCGTTAATGTCTGTGAAATGCCTACGGTGATCCACAAGCGCCTGGAGAACCATTGAGAAATAACCCTTGCGATTTATGTACTCAGTGGCTAGGTGGTCTGGTGCCAGAATTGGAATGTGCATGCCATCGATCACCCCTCCGCAGTTAGGGAAGCCCATTTGTGCAAAGCCATCCACAATGTTACGCACATTGCCCAGAGTCACGGTTTTTTGGAGTAGGATGCTATTAATGGCCCTGCACACTTCCATCAACAAGACTCCAACGGTCGACTTTCCCATTCTGAACTGGTTAGCGACCAATCGGTAGCAGTCTGGAGTAGCCAGCTTCCACAGTGCAATCACCACGTGCTTCTCCACTGGCACGGCAGCTCTCATTCTTGTGTCCTTGCGTCGCAGGGCTGGGGCGAGCTCACACAGTCCCATCAATATGGCTTTCCTCATGCAAAAGTTCTGCAGCCACTGCTCGTCATCCCAGACATGCATGATGATGTGATCCACCACTCAGTGCTTAGTATCAGAGGGGTAGCCGTGTTAGTCTGAATCTGTAAAAAGCAACAGAGGGTCCTGTGGCACCTTTGAGACTAACAGAAGTACTGGGAGCATAAGCTTTCGTGGGTAAGAACCTCACTTCTTCAGATGCAAGTAATGGAAATCTCCAGAGGCAGGTATATATCAGTGTGGAGATAACGAGTTAGTTCAATCAGGGAGGGTGAGGTGCTCTGCTAGCAGTTGAGGTGTGAACACCAAGGGAGGAGAAACTGTTTCTGTAGTTGGATAGCCTGCAAATTTGCAAATTTGACACCATCAGATCAGGATTAAACAAAGACTGTGAATGGCTATCCAACTACAGAAACAGTTTCTCCTCCCTTGGTGTTCACACCTCAACTGCTAGCAGAGCACCTCACCCTCCCTGATTGAACTAACCTCGTTATCTCCACACTGATATATACCTGCCTCTGGAGATTTCCATTACTTGCATCTGAAGAAGTGAGGTTCTTACCCACGAAAGCTTATGCTCCCAGTACTTCTGTTAGTCTCAAAGGTGCCACAGGACCCTCTGTTGCTTTTCACTCAGTGCTTGTTTCCCAAGCCCAAAAGCGGAGTTCCACTGTGGTCAGCACCTCTGTGAATGCCACAAGCAATCTCGTGTTGTAGCTACTACGTGTGGTGAGATCAATGTTGCATTCCTCTTGCCTTTGTAGTTTAAGGAATAACTCCACTGCCACTCATGACGTGTTGGTCAGTGCAAGCAGCATACTGGTCAACAGCTTGAGATCCATTCCTGCAGCCCGAAAGAGGAAGGGCAGGGCACACAGTACACAAACCGTTGAAAGATGGCGCCAAATGTGGATGGAAGCACAGGGATTGCTGGGATGCGAAGCAATGCATCACGGGGCATTGGGAATAGGACTCAGGATGCCCTGCGACCCCTCTCTCCTTCCCACAAGTCTTAGTGACAAAAGAGAAAGAGGTGCTCTGTGGGATAGAGCAGCACTCTAGGCAGCTATATAGCGTCGCAAGTGTGAACATGCTCTTGCGCAGGCAGCTGTCAGTGTGAACGCACAACAGCGGTTTTCCTTCAGTGCTCTCTGCGCAGCGCTGTATCTGCCGATGCTGCAACTTTGCCAGCATAGACGTGCCCTAAGAGGTGGTAGGGGAAAACAGTCTCCCACTTAAACAAACAAAAAACACTACTGGGAAAACTGGAATTTCCTGATGGAAAATTTTCAGAGGGGGATTTTTCCCCTGAAAAGTTTTGAAGAACAAATCCAAATTCACCAGCCAGCTCTAGTAGTAAGGTTTGTGTATCGACTCAGGCAAATTATGTAGGTGCTTCTCATGCCAGGCTCTAGCACCTAGAGAGTCATATATAACACTCCACCAACTGTCACACTACTTCCAGGGCTCCAGATACTACCTTTTCCTTCCTGACCCACTCCTCACACATTGCCCTTCCAATTGCTACAGCACCTTCCCTTCCTGGTGAGCTATAACCCAAACTGGGACTGCTCAGCAAATTCATTACAGTTGAATTATTTAGGTCAGCCATTAATTAAGGTCAGCCATTTTTGAGTGGTGTATATGAAAGATTTATCCAATACTGTCTGGTTGAAATGTTGCACCCACCATCCAAATATGGCTAAAGCTAGAAACGTTCTAGTATATCTTGTTTTATACTCCTCACGGAGGAAGCAAACAACCCAAGTGTGAGGAAAACATGTTTAGCATTTTTGAAGTTATGAATACATAGAACGGAATGTTCTTGGGTGGGTGAAACTCAACTGCCCTGTGCAGAGAGCCAGCTGCACGTCGATGCATCAATTAAACATTTCAGGCCCTGGGCGTCCCCTGAACTGCATTAGCTTTGAGGCACCCTTAACTGCTTAAAACTGCCCATGGTCACAAAATGAATGGGTTTTTCACACTTACTCCTGGTGTTTTCTTTCCTGCATGTTTTATTTCTCAGGCTTCGTGTTGTATTGAGAGTTTTTGCATTCAATAAGTCATTTTTATATTTAACAATTATTTTGTAGTCTCCACAGCATTTTTTATTTTTACAGTGTGATGGTTGGGGAATCTGTCTATGTGCAATTTATGAAATCTGATAGAGTTGTACATAGAGTTCATACAATCAAACACTGTATTAACTCAGACATTTGCTGACAAAGGCCATGTCATGTATATTACACCCTGTCTGGAAGCCGCTACAGGACAATCAGAGAAGCAGTTAACATGTCTTTGCCCTGCAATACAATGAATCTGCTAAAGAGGCTGGCCAAGCTGAAGGAAACTGGTTGTTAACGCAGGTTGTCTGCAGGGAGGGGATGCGTTTACAGCAGTGGAATTCCCCAGCTGAAAAGGAGCACAAAGAGTTGGTAGACACTTCTGATAAAGTGACACACACTTTAACTAAGAGAATCTTTGGACCACTGGACCTGAGGAAGTTATGGTGAACTTGTTGCAGGGACAGAGGGAGTGAACCTAAAGGCTGAGCAGGAGAAGGATTTGGAGACCCTGAAAGTACTGACCAAAAACTCAATGCACACTCAGAGGTAAGGAGACTAGACAGAAGGGTTTTTGTGCTGGTTGTGGTGTTTTTGTATGGATCTTTGACTCTCTAGGATTCTCTCTATGACTGAAGTGTGGGTAAGTTTAGGAAGTTACTTTGCAAAGTCTCAGAGTTCCTTGCTGTATCTGCCACATGACCAATAGTTAAACTGTAAACTGGAGTACCCATGAGGGAAGAGCACTGGGAAAGGGAATTGGTATGGCCATAGCATACAAACAGAGAATTTAAATAAAAACCCAAGATGTTCTTTCTAGAAAGGTGCAATGTAACACTAAATTTCTTAAAATCCAAAATCTTACTACACAAGAATCAAAAAAAGGAGAGACAAAGCAGGCTGCTCCCTAAGGCAGAGACATACAATTAACCTCACCTTATTCTAGGCTAGCTTTTTTCAGACTGACTACTCCAGGCCCAGATTGCATGCTTCCCTGCAGAGCCACGTAGCCTGCAAGCAGGACCAGGAAACCCCTTCCATTTAAAGTAATAGCTTGCAATTGTAATAATTTAATACACCAGTGTGCTTAAGCTACTGGAGAGAGTTGAGGCAGACAAGGGGGTTCCACTACTGATCTTGGGTGTAGGGCAGCTGGACCATGAGGCCTCACTTCTGACAGAGGGTACCAGACAAGAGAGTGAGCCTGAGCAGACAGTGACACTGCCTGGACACTGCTTGGACTCAATCAGCTAAGAAGCACACAGGATCCAGTGTTGGATCGAAATATAGCAACCTTGTGAATGTCCAGCAAGGGGAGCTTGACCTGGTCGGTGACAACCAGCTTTCAAGAGGGAAGGAAGATATGACAGGAACTCTAACGTGTGAGGAACATTTAATGGGAATAGTAAAGCACATTGCTATTTGTCAGAAAGCAAGTTTTAAACCCATTCCTAATGTGGGTGGGTGGGGGAGGAGAAGTTTAGATAAAACTTGTATTGTGATGGGTACTGTTAGTTAGTTTTTAAAGTCATACTGGTATCTGTTGTAAGAGAGAAAGTTTTCAATACACTTTCCTGGTGCATGACAGATATTTCTGGAAAATTTTCCACTCCACAAACCAGTCTTATCCTCACCTCTCTGATTCCTTGTCCTGATTCTCTTTAGGATCTGATCCTGTGCCCATTAAAATCAATGTCAAATCTCCTATTGACTTCCCTTTTGCAAGATCAAAGGGTTACCTACTGTATTGCTACACCAAGTAGTTCAGAAGTATTTGAAATTCAATTATTGCTATAACTGTTTGCATTTAATGATTTCCTGCAGCTATTTTCCACTTTTTAAGCCTTACAGGGATCTTTAAGGGCTACTTATTTAGAGAGTCTTTTTGTATTACTCTTACTCCTTTTCAGAATAGCTGGAAATACATACGTCAGTGGGTTACAGAAAGCAAGTGATGTTTTATCTTAGTTTTGATTTCAGTATTAGCAATGGTAGGAGACTTATTATCTGGTAGCATGAACATTCAAAAACCACTGCCAGAATGTTAAATCTAAGAGAGAGAGAGAGAGAGAGACTGATAGTGGTAGGGTGACCAGATGTCCTGATTTTATAGGGATAGTCCCGATATTTTGGGCTTTTTTTCCATGGGTTCTTATTACCCTCCATCCCCTGTTCCAATTTTTCACACTTGCTATCTGGTCACTCTAGATAGTATTGTATCAGCTTTGGCTAGCGCTAAGAGAAGCTGAATTATTTGGATTTCCCCCCCCCCCTTACTTATACTGAAGATGAATATTACTTACACCTGCCATTTTCTGAAATTTACCAAGAAATATTGTACCTATCAAGTATAATAAATTGGTTAAAAATGGAAATTTCATTCCATGGCAAATTCTGACATTTTCAATTATGTTTTGTTCCGAACCAAAAGAAAATTTCAAAAATTCTCAGAATGAAAGATTCTGAAAAATTTTGATTCATGATTATCGAAATGTTTCATGCTGATAAGTCAAAAAACACTGTTTCAATAATATCAAAACAATATAATAAAGCATGCTAGAATATATGTATAATTATACTATGTTAAAATAATTTTAATACAAGTCAAAATGAAATGAAAGCAGTCAAAACAAAACATCACATTTTATCAAAAATCAACACATGCCCCCGAATGTTTAGATTTAGACTAAACTATTTTCTGACAGCAAACTGTTCCATCAGAAATTTTTTTATTAGCTTTAGTAATTAGAGGAACATAAGAACAGCCATATCGGGTCAGGCTAATGGTCCATCTAGCCCAGTATCCTGTCTTGCAACAGTGCCAATACCAGGTGCTTCAAAGGGAATGAACAGAATAGGCAATCATCAAATGATTCACCCCTGTCGTCCACTCCCAACTTCTGGCAGCCAGAGGCTAGGGACAGCCAGAGCAGGGGGCTGCATCTCGGACCATGTTGGTTAATAGCCATTGCAGGACCTATCATCCATATTTTTTTTTTTTTAGCCTCATTGTTTTGGCCTTCACAATATCCCCTGGCAACGAGTTCCACAGGTTGCCTGTGCATTGTGTGAAGTAGTACTTTGTTTGTTTTAAACATTCTGCCTATGAATTTCATCTGGTGACCCTTTGTTGTTGTCTTATGGGAGGGTGTAAATAACATTTCCTTATTCACTTTCTCCACACCATTCACAATTTTATAGACCTCAGTCATCTCCACCCTAGTCATCTCTTTTCCAAGCTGAAGAGTCCCAGGCTTTTTAATCTTTCCTCATATGGAAGATGTTCCATACCCCTAATCACCTTTGTTGACCTTCTCTGTTCTTAGATAGGAAAACATGAGAAGCTGGCAGATTTACAAATATCAAGAGAATCACTGGGATGAACCAAACAGAGTAAAAAGAAAACTGACCCCAATCTTTGCTTCCCTTTCCCCTATTCCTCAATCTTTTCCTCTTCCTCCAGAATGAAATCTGACTCAGCCCGAAGTTCAGAGAAATTCCCCTCCCCTCTATTCAAGAATTATCTCAATTATTGTTGCCCCCCTTTGCATCTGGCACCAAGTGCCACAGAGAGGCCCAGCAGGAGGAGGATGAATACACGTTTCATGTCTATGGAAAAAAGGAGGTCATCCACTAGAGTAGAAAGGACTGTCTGTACCATGCTGTGGCCTAAAACCTGACAGAGGGATCCAAGGTGAGGACGGGTGACAACGGAGGCTGTTTTCTTTAGCTTCTCAGTTAGTGTCTAATCTCCTGTTACTCAACAAGCTAACACCAAATTTAAAAAAAGACAAAGCAGTGAAAAGAGAAACAAAACAGGGGAAGGCAGCATCAGGGAAAGGAAGCAGTGAGTGGAAATATGAAAGAAAAAAAACTTTAACGTTTGAATGATGTCTTTGATCCTGCAAGTCACTGTACAGTGAGCAGCACTGAGTCCAAGATACTCTCACTCCAACTCAGATGTAAGCAAAGGTTATGACCGGACTCAAGTGGGATGTAGACTGGGTATGTCTGGAGACACGGGTTTAACTATAATCATCGGGCTAATAAAGGACTTATCTGTGTCTCGAGCCTCCTGAGCAGCAAGAGTAACTTGGTGTCTATGAATTCTTTAATGCAGGACTGGCATTTTCTACCGTGCTTATCATTTTCTACCTTGCAGTTATACAGTTTACTCCTCTCTGCAGGCTTAAGATAAAGATTTATCTCCCTGATTTTTAACCATGTCTATGTTAGTGTGATGCTCATGATTATTTCCTTTTTCTGTTAAATGAAACTATTCATTTTAGGCAGATTTGGCCACCAAACAATATTTCACAATAGTAATGGTGGAAAAGACTAACCGACTCCCTGCACTTACTAGCAACCCGCCTGGTTAAACAGGTTTAAATGAGTGTTTTGTCACACTCAAATATGTGAGGGTTACAGGTTTTAAATCTTTTGCTGTGCTGCAACAAGTCACAACAGCTACAGAGATGTGCTTTGGCTGGGGCACAGAACTAATGCAGCTTGCTCTCATTTTCCCACTCCTGTTACCCCCAGATGCTAACACATCTTTAAAAGTGTCTCATGGGCTTGGGATACTAAGTTCCATTTTCAAAAGTGAGTTAAGCCAGCAGGGACAACATTTTAAAAGTATTTAGGCACCGAGAGATGCAGATAGGCACTCTGGAAAGTCACACATCAGGCAGGTCTACACTTAAAATGTTGCAGCTGCACCGCTGTAGCGCTTCAGTGAAGACAGGGGAGCTTCTCCCGTCCGCATGGTTAATCCACCACCACGAGAGGCAGTAGCTGTGTCAACAGGAGAAGCCGTCTCATTGACATAGCGCTGTTGATACCAGGGGTTAGCTCAGTATAACTGCATCATTCAGGGGTGTAGATTTTTCACTCTGAGAGACGTCGTTTTACCAATGTCAATTTATAGTGTAGACCTGGCCTAAGAGCCTAACTCCCTTTGGGAGCTAGGCACCCAGGCACTTTTGAAAAGTCCACTGGACACCTAAATACCTTTAAAAATGTAGCCTTTAAGAACCTAAGGCCAGGTCTACACCAGACCTATATCGGTATAAACTATATCACTCTCCCATTGTGTCGATGCGTCTTCACTTAAGCACTACAGCAGCACATGTAGACAAGCCCTCAGCAGGAGCGCCACCAGCTTTTCCACTGCCCTAGGAGGTGGAAGGTCCTGCCCCGAAATGCCGACCCCCCACAGAGGTGGCGGAAGGTCCCACCGCGGAAATACCGCCACGGTTGCCACCCCCAAATCGCAGCACCCTAGGCGACCACCTAGGTCGCCTAATGGGTTGCCCCTGGCCCTCAGTCCCACTGACTTTAGATTTAGGCTTCTAAGTCCAACTTTCAAATGTTTCTCAGGCTTCTAGGTCACAGATGCTTTTGAAATTTTTATCCCGAGTCTTTATCTTTGCCTTCATATCCCTTCAGCTGACCGACTATTCACATCAAGGAGGCAGCCTGGGTCATGTGTTTAGGTTGCCATCCTGCTTCACAGCACTGCCCAGATCTCTTCCTTTCCAGCTTGGCAACACCTACCAACATAAGGTCTGGCAGCTGCTAATTCCTTAACTTAGTCCTATCCTCTTGATAGAGAGAGAGAGAATTTGTTTTCTCCCTCTTCAATGTATTTTGTGGGTGCATGTTATCTTATTACATATGAAGATAAATAATGTACACTAACTAAAGCACTTCTCACATTCAGAATGTTTAAATCACCTCATTACATCATTGACTTACAGCCTCCAAGATGTCTTGCCATTTTAGCAAACCCCTGCAAAGCACTGATTGTTAAGTGCTACTTATTAGTATTCATTTATGCATTCTAAATCCAGAACTGGACTAGGTCATAATAAACTGATTATATCAGAATAGTTAAACCAAATATTTATAGAAAAGTCCTTTGATTATCAGTATTGATGGAATTTTAAGCTCCAGTTGAAATAATTAATTTCTGGTCCACTATATACAAAACTGAATGGAGCCAGAAATTGGAAATACAGGGGGAAATATTTTGATTAAAATCTGAATATGCCTATTGACAAATTCTAATTAGTGGCATCACCCGCATTACTACAGCTAAAAATCTATCAGCATTTGTCGTATAAATAGACTGTAGTTGATCATAGATTTATAAATTCTCAGTAACCATCTGCATTGAATTAGAGCTTGACATTTTGTCTTAGTCTGTTTATGTATTTGACAGTTTAGAAAATTTTACATTGAAAAAACAAATTTATCCCCATCTTTTTAAAAAGTGAAATGTTGTAGGTTGCTACTGTAGGATCCTTTTGCATTAGCCATTTACCTTGTCATGGCTGTGCTACAGTCTGTTTTATCTTGTGTGTGCATGTTTTTCTTGCATCTTTAGCCTGTTTATTTACTCCTCATTGTGAAAAATAAAAACTGGGACTAAAAGAGCAGAGATGTCTCATGTACCTGTCACCTCCTTGCTCTTCCACCCACACTCAAAATCTTGTCATGTTATGAATTTGTATTTTCTACCAGAGTCCACAACGGAGATTGGGGCCCTGTTATGCCAAGTACTGTAAGACAGACAAGGTGAGAGTGTGGTAATATCTTTTACTGGAACAACTTTTGTTGGTGAGACAAGCTTTCAAATCTACACAGAGCTCTTCTTCAGCTCTGGGAAAGGTACTCAGTCACAGCTAAATACAAGGGGCCAATATTTCAAGGAGCCATTCAAGGTGAAGTGGCCTGTCAACACCCGTCCAGTCATAAAAGGAAAAAAGCTGGGAGGGGTGGTTAGTGGGTTATAGATTGTTGTAATAAGCCATAAATCCAGGTCTCTAGTCAGCAATGCTCCCTTGACATGTGTTAGCTACTTAGCTCATTGAGCTAGTCCCCAATACAAACCCAAAAGGACCCAATGGGTATGTACTCGAGGTGGGTAACCTGTGCCGCTGCTCGCCTCTGTGTATGCCACCATGGCTACACTACTACGATGAGAGCTAGCATACGTGTCAATATACTAGCTGGGAGTCACACCCCCAGCTCTGAGTGTAGACTTAGTCAAAGGATATGTCCGCACAGCATTTGGAGCAAGCGGCCAGAAGCCTCCCAGCCTGGGTCAACAGACTCAGGTGAGTGGGGCCTACTCTAAAAATAACTGCTGTTGTAGACAGCACTTTGAAGTTGTGCCTCAGGCTGCAACTCAGGCTCTGATGCCCACCTGCCAACCCCTCTCCCTTGGCTTCAGACCCTGTCAACCTGGGCTGGGATGCTTGCTCCCACATGCTCCAAAATGCTGTGTAGAGCCTAAGATCAGTTGTAAATTTAGGATGTCTGCACAGAATCCAAAGGTCAAAGAAAATCTGAGTTCTCTCCTGCACTGTCTGAACACAGTGAATACAGCCAATGCCAGATTCTACATTTTACTACACATTTGTCTACGGTAACAAACCAATTAAAATTATTTTCCATTACTAGAGTTTAGCACCACAGGTGCACAGATTAAATGCTGTCACAACAAAGGGGAAACCTGGAGAGGCACTTTAAGTTCTTTAAACAAGAGAACATAGGGGATCATACAGCATAAAACCACTCGAGGCCACGTCAGAAATGTAGATACCAAACACACACATTTACTAAGGGAAAGAAATCGGAACTAATGTTTGGGGATTTTTTCCTCCTCCTTTTTCCTCCTGTTTGATAGAAGTCTTGACATATTTCTCCCACTCAGCTAGACCCTCCTGATGCAGGCTGTCATTTTACTGGGAGAATAAAACCAAGCAGCACATTAATACTAATGAGGAGAGAGATGGCTGTTTTGCCTGTAACCGTAGCTATTAAATGATCTGAACACCAACCACACTTTGGAGACATCACATTAAGATAGACATACAATTTCCCTCCTTCTCTGACAGGGCTCTTGCTGACAAGCACTGACTCAGTGAGGGAGCAGAGTAGAATTGTTTACATGATCTGATCATGAGTGGTAAGTCAAAGAAACTTTTAGTTGGTAGGAATATTGTTCAAACAGGGCAGCTATGAGCAATAGGCTACAGATTCAGCAGAAAGCCTTTTAAAACTAAAAATAGGAGTAAAGGCTGTGCCTGGGAAGTGTTCTAAGCAAACACTAGATTTAAAAAAAATATGTATATATGTATTTTATTTTGTTTTACCTCTGAAAAGATAGCAAAAATCTAAACTTTTTCTCTACTAAGGCATCTGCACAATATTATATAGCAGAGGTTTGCTTTATACATTTTTTTTTTACACCCACAAATTGTAGATGCTATTGAAGTAGTTTAGACCTCTAACAACATACCCAATACATGCTCACAATCAGAAAGACACATGACATTAACTGTAATTATAAATAAATGTATCTGCAATTGTTTGCAGGCAGATTTGAGAGTTCAGTTTTTAAAAAAAAAACTGGCCCTGAGGGATACATTTTCAAAAACAGGCTTTTAATTTTGCTCGTCTAGCCATAAAATGTGCATGTGCAAGTCCAAAACTTACACAGAAATACATTGGGAAGGCAGGCATCCCACTTCATGATTTGCTTAGCGGTGCAGGAAAATGCAATTGCACACATAAGTGGTTTAATTATAGAATCATAGAAGCAGAATATTAGGGTTGGAAGAGACCTCAGGAGGTCTAGTCCAACCCCCTGCTCAAAGCAGGACCAACACCAACTAAATCATCCCAGCCAAGGCTTTGTCAAGTCAGGCCTTAAAAACCTCTAAGGATGGCAATTCCACCACTTCCCAAGGTAACCCATTCCAGTGCTTCACCACCCTCCTAGTGAAATAGTGTTTCCTAATAGCCAACCTAGACCTCCCCCACTGCAACTTGAAACCATTGCTCCTTGTTCTGTCATCTGCCACCACTGAGAACAGCTGAGCTCCATCCTCTTTGGAACCCCACTTCAGGTAGTTGAAGGCTATCAAATCCCCCCTCACTCTTCTCTTCTGCAGACTAAATAACCCCAGTTCCCTCAGCCTCTCCTCGTAAGTCATCTGCCCCAGTCCCCTAATCATTTTCATTGCCCCCCACTGGACTCTCTCCAATTTGTCCACATCCCTTCTGTAGTGGGGGAACCAAAACTGGACCCAGTACTCCAGGTGTGGCCTCACCAGTGCCGAATAGAGGGGAATAATCACTTCCCTTGATCTGCTGGCAATGCTCCTACTAAAACAGCCCAATATGCCATTGGCCTTCTTGGCAACAAGGGCACACTGCTGACTCATATCCAGCTTCTCATCCACTGTAATCCCCAGGTCCTTTTCTGCAGAACTGCCATTTAGCCAGTCGGTCCCCAGCCTATAGCAGTGCATGGGATTCTTTCTTCCTAAGTGCAGGACTCTGCACTTGTCCTTGTTGAACCTCATCAGATTTCTTTTGGCCCAATCCTCCAATTTTTCTAGGTCACTCTGGACCCTATCTCTACCCTCCAGCTTAGTGTCATCTGCGAACTTGCTGAGGGTGCAATTAATCCCATTATCCAGATCATTAATAAAGATGTTGAACAAAACCAGCCCCAGGACTGACCCCCTGATACTGGCTGCCAGCTAGACATCAAGCCGTTGATCACTACCTGCTGAGGCCGACAGTCTAGCCAGCTTTCTATCCACCTTATAGTCCATTCATCCAATCCATACTTTTTTAACTAAATTACTTTTTAATTACCAAAATTTGGGCATGTTGGAAATAAAAAAATGTCTCTCTCAAACACTGACATTTTGTTAAGTCATCAGAGTTCCAAGGCTGGTTTTGGCTGATTAGCTTCCAAATTTGTAGCCACAAGATGTCAGGAAGGGCCCATCCTGCTAATGACAGGGTTACAGCACTAGGGTGATGTTTATTGTGTGTGCAATTCAGTGTGGGGTACAAACAGCTGTGTGCTTTGGAGTACAAGCTCTGTAGAATCGATGGTTTGAAAAGGGAAGATTATCTCTGTTCCCCAGGGAGCTCATCAATCTCAGCCCTGGTTTCCTCCTCCTCCTGTTGTTGTTTAAAAGGAAATCACTTTCCATTACTCCCCTAAACATGCACCGTAGTTCAGGATACATTCCTTCTTCTCTCCACTTTTCCCCTTTGCAGTGCTGAATCCCAGTCCCCACAAAAGGTGCTGGAGGGGAAATATAGGGGGGGGGTTACACACTGCTCCTCCTTTTAATTCCCAACTGCAAGACCAAAAACCAAGATCTGAACCAGCCTGCAACATTCAAACCAAGATATACACATGTGGCACACAAGACTGGAACCTGCTGCTAGTTCCTCACCCTCAGAGAGCAACAGCTGAGACTCCAGCTAGCATGCTCAGCCCTTGGGGAAGCAGAAACCCCTCACTTTGCTCACAGAACCTTTTCATGCCACTCTGTAGCACCCTGCCATGACACTGCCTAGCTGGAGGAAAAGTCACTGCAGGATATATCCAGTTGTAACCAGGTTCACTCACCACTCTGGCGCCTCCTTGTGGCCAATACAGGAATTAGTTCCAGTAGCCAGTGTGCCCTAGTCTGGTGGTGCTCTACCAGTCACCTCTTCTGCTCCTGGATCCACGTCACTCCAAAGACTGCGGTGTCCTCTTTAGTGACACAGCCCTCCGGCCATGCTACACTCTGTGCAGCTCCCTTCCAGGGGACATCTCTGCATTCCCTGTCCAGCCACTTCAGTCTGCAGTCTACTGTCTAGCCACTTGCATAGTGGTGAGTGGGGGGACCTGGGCCCACCAACTAGCCTGGGTCCCAGCCCAGGGACCCTGTAGATGGCCACTGCTTGCGGTGCCCCCTCCGACTCCACAGAAGATTTCCCTGGGCCACTTTGCCATGGCATCAGCACCCTCTCTGCCTTTGTTTCTGGGCCTCAGTCTACAGATTCCTGCAGAAGAGCTGCCTTATCTACCCAGGTCTCTGCCTGCAGCACTGCTCTGTCCAGGGTGCTAGCTGGGCAGCCAGTCTTCCTCCCTCCTCAAGCTCCAAGGAATGACTGAAGCTACTCTGACCTGCAGCTCTTCTTATAGGAGCTTGCCGGGCCCTGATTGGCGGCTCCTCTCAGCCCTTCTCTGATTGGCTGCTTCCTGCACAGCCTTCCTAGGGCTCTATTAACCCCTTAGAGTCCAGTCCTGTTGGGTTCCGGGAAGTGGGTGGGTGCCCTATCACAGCAATAAAGGGAAGAAAGGGAGGTTCCTGAAGGTTCCATTTGTAGGTTATTTTTAAAAAGGATCTACTCTGTGTTAAACTATACAATTACACCATTCTATAATTATTTATGGCCAATTTCTGAACTCAGTTATACCAGTTAAGTGTCCACTGATAATGGCCAGCAGAGGCAGGGCCGGCTCCAGGCACCAGCGCTCCAAGCATGTGCTTGGGGCGGCACTTTCCAAGGGGCAGCACTCCAGCCCCTCCCCCCCGCTTGGGGCGCAAAAAGCCGGGAGCCGGCCCTGAACCAAGATGTTCCCTGTCAGCTGAGACTTTCAGGCTGAGCTGGAACTGGCACTGCAGTTCTGGCTTCAGTCACTAGATGGCGCTAATGGCAGCCTGAGTCGCACAGGCTGGACTGCAGTTCAGGCTGCCCTGCCGCTGGAGAGCCAGAGCGTCATCCCCCGGAGCTGAGCCCGGGCTGCGGCGGCGAGAGGTGAGCCCCTCTCTTAGCTGAATGTACTTTGAAAAATATATTCAAATAAATGGAAAGTCTGTAATAGAGACCATAAGAAGCATTTCTTTGGCCCATAGGAATCAGTTTGCAATGATTCATTAAAATAAAAGTCTCCTTGCCTCTTCCACTGAGCACTCAGAGAAGTCTCTAGAAGAGGCTAAAGAAATTTCTGCAGTCTTCCTCTTGTTCATGGAATCAAAGAAATGTATTATAATAGATGGGGAAATAAAAGATGATAGCAGAGAAACACGAATTGATGCTTCCTGAAAGAGGTTAAAGGAACAGATACATCCTCTAGTCCATTCCTGCCAATATAAGTATTCTCCCTATGATATGTTCTTGTTTAGTTTGTTTAGTCTAAATTTAAATATTCAGAGCAAAGGAGCCACTTGCCAAGGGAGATGATTCAAGTCTAATGGATCTCATTGCTAGAAAACATTTCTGATTTCTAACCTAAATTTCCCTTTGCTCTCTCTCACCCATTATTGTTCGCTCACCTTAAAGAATTTTGCACTCTTTAGTGTATGAAACGGTTAGTACATCTCCTTTAGTCCTCATTTATCCTAGCAATAATACATCTTTAGTCCTTTTAATCTATCCTCAACTCAATTAATTCAGACCCTTAATTTTTATTGGGTTTTTTTCTGAACCCCTTCTATTTCTCTACATCTGTCTGGTAACGAGATGCACAGAACTGAATGCAGTATTTGAGGGTACATCTACACTACAGGGGGGAGTCGATTTAAGATACGCAAATTCAGCTACGTGAATAGCGTAGCTGAATTTGACGTATCGCAGCCGACTTACCCCGTTGTGAGGACGGCGGCAAAATCGACTTCTGCGGCTTTCTGTCGGCGGCGCTTACTACCACCTCCGCTGGTGGAGTAAGAGCGCCGATTCGGGGATCGATTGTTGCGTCCCAACGGGACGCAATAAATCGATCCCCGAGAGGTCGATTTCTACCCGCCGATTCAGGTGGGTAGTATAGACCTAGCCTTAGGTGCCACCAGAATCAAACAGAAAGGGGACTAATTTAATCTTGGCCGGATTACTCCTGTGTACCTGCAAAAGCAGCTTTATTGGCTGAGGCACTTACCACAAGGTGAGAGCAGATGGCAATACTGGTGTTCCATTCTCTCCCCAGGGAGGGCAGCTTTATTTTAGTCAATGCTGTATAGAAGGATGCTTCTGTCCTTGCCACAGCTGACCTGGCCTGCCCCTTCCCAGGCTGGCACTTTCTACTTCCTGGACTGTGCCTCTAGCTGCCCTAGGTTGGTGTTCCCATGAGACCTCTTCCACTCGGTTCCCCAAGAACTCAGTTTGACTCCAGTCTCATCACTCAGGTTCCTTTATCTGGCAAACAGCAAAGCTATACTAGTTGATCAGGCTCAAGTACAGGGGGTGGGTATAGGACGTACCACACATCCACAGTTACATAGCAAACCTCTTCCTTTATACACATTATATTGCATTTACTATAGATTGAATCACACGTTTTGGGATTGGTTTGTTTACATTGTAGGAACCAATCCCTCTACAGCATGCTCAGTCCACGCACTGTCCATGTACGATTTACACTTTACCTGATCTTTACATTCCCAACTTACCTTATCTATTGTTATCTTGTCCACTGTAGATGGTTCTCTGGGTGTTCCCCTTCTCTTAGCTAGTACAGACATTTGTTTCCAGACTGCTGATCCATTTGCCTCCCTAATCCTGTCTCCCAAGAAATGAAGCCTCAACCAGGTCCCATTACTCATGTCAAGCCAGGCCTACATCCTGGACGACAGGGATTGCACCATTGTGCCCTTGCTCTTGACAGCATTACCACCAGTAGGACTGCCAATGATGCAATCCAGGGACTGAACTGGGTCCAGAAACTATAGTTTCATAGCTTCATAGTGTGATGCCTCCATTGATGCAGCAAGAATTGCACTGCCTCCCAGAGGTGCCAGTTAGAGAGGGGGTGTGGGGGGGGGCTCCTGGAGTCAAGTGGATATGTGATGATTTCAATGAAGTTTCTAGCCCTTGTGGTTGTGGAGAAAGCTTCAAAATATGACTCCAGTGCATCCTAAAGGCTCAAAAAGCAGAATGTAAATAAAAAGAATACCAAATCTATTATTTTTACGTAATCTCATGATTTTAAAGCCAATGTCATGATTTTTGGTGAGCCTGATTCATGATTTTTGAACATTTTGGGTTGGCAATTCTATGAAAGTGATTTGAAAGTATCAGTTTCACTTCCGTTTAAAGTCAGTTTCTAGTCTATTACTTGTAGTGGGGTAACACCCCTAGAGTCACAGATAGGTTCCGTATAAACTCATGGGGTTTTGCCTATTAGGATGTTTCCAAAAGTTAAATGATCTATTCCAAGCTTGATGAACTGCAAAAAAGTGATAGAGAGTAATGTAGATTTTTCTACAATGGTTTCAATTGTTGTATTCAAGAGATAGTAACAAAGTAAGAATATACATTAAAATTAGATGTCAGAACATGTTAGTATTAGAGCTGAGTGGGTCTAATATTAATTTAATTTAATTTCTTTATGTAGGAATTAGAAATTATTATCTGACAGAAGCACTGTTTCTAAGTAATCTGCAATTTAAAAAAAAGAGGTTTTGGGTGCCCATGTAGCCTCTGGAAGCACAGTTAAAGTTGCCCCCCCTCCACCAAAATGGTGCCCCCGCTGCCTCCTTCCATTTTTACCCCACTGCAAGCTCATGGTGTGATATAATATGCTGTCCACTGTCAAATCTGTTTGGTGTTACTGCTTCCTTAGCATTTCTCCAGAAATTACCTATTAATATTTTGAAGCACTTTTCCTGAGATACACTGGTAGAAGCCAGAGGAGAATTAGGCCTCTTGTTGCCAAGTTATAAAATCACTATTCCTCAGCTAGTGTAAATTGGAGGATCTTCATTAATTTCAATGGAGCTCCATCAATTTACACTAGCTGAGGATTGCAGCCATACTTTAGTAATTATGACCACCTGTCGGACTTCACCTTTGGACCTACAGCTCACTGGCTCACTAGCTGCCAAGAAATGCCTGACCTAGGGCTCTCTTTATTGCAGTTATAAACTGTGAACATAGACTCATATAAAAGAAACTCTCATATTGCCATGGATTTAGTATCCTGTTTAGAGTATCAGTCTATTCCTTACAGGAAGACCAGTAAAGTAACAACTGAGTTTATAATATATTAAATGTCATTTTTAAATAAACTACAGTGCTCTGTTTGTATTTTGTGAATATGAAGTACCCTGTGTACAGTATTTTCATTCCATTCATTTGCAGCTAACATTTTTTTGCTAAAATTCTAACATCAGTATAGATGTGGTGAAAATAATTCATTGTAACCACCTTTAAGAATATTGCTACATCCTAGCCTGAGAGATTCAGGACTAAATTGGTGATCCTCTTAATCCGATCTAGAGGAAAAAACGGTTACCCACCTTTTCATAACCATGGTTCTTTGAGATGTGTCGCTCATGTCTATTCTATTCTATTCATGCAGGTGTCCAGTCAGAGATTTTTGCCATAGTGGTATTTGTAGGGCTGGCTGTGGTGCCCATTCACTGGTATATCAGGTACTGCTGGCCTTATGTCCTCATAGAATATCAGGGTTAGAAGGGACCTCAGGAGGTCACCAAGTCCAGCCCCCTGCCTTCACTAGCAGGACTAAGTACTGATTTTTGCCCCAGAACCCTAAGTGGCCCCCTCAAGGATTGAACTTATACAACTCTGGATTTAGCAGGCCAATGCTTAAACCACTGAGCTATCCCTCCCTCTTGTACCTTCTTGCTGATAGAGAGAGGGTCAGGAGGGCAGGTAATGGAATGGACATGAGCAATACATCTAGAAGAACAACAGCTAAAACAGTTATCCACCATTTTGTAACTGTTGTTCTTCGAAATGAGTTGCTCATGTCAATTCCATTCTAGGTGACTCACAAGCAATATCAGCAAAGGTGGGCTTGGAGTCCACAGACTTGCATGCAGCACAGCTCTGCCAAAGCCAGCGTCGTCTTGAGCTTGCTGGGTTGCACATAATGCAACACGAACGTGTGGCTGGATGACCAGGTAGCAGTCCAACAGATTTCTTGGATCGGCACCTCTGCCAGGAAGGCTGCCGATGATGCCTGTGCCCTAGTTGAGTGTGCCATCACGATCATGTTTGCCAGCTCATAACAGTAGCAGATGCAGGCCATGATCCAGGACGAAATCCTCTGAGCAAACACTGGGTGACCTTTCATCCTTTCTGCCACCACAACGAACAACTGCATTGCCTTACAGAATGGCTTCATCCTATCTATGTAGAATGCCAGTGCTCTCCTGACATCCACGGTGTGAAGCATGCGTTCCTCGTCCTATGCATGGGGCTTTGGACAGAAGACTGGTAAATATATGTCCTGGCCAGTAGGAAACTGAAAAATGACCTTGGGCAGATATGCCAGGTGCAGGCACAGCTGGACCTTGTCCTTGTAGAAGACCATATAGGGCGGCTCCAAGGTGAATGCCCTGATCTCAGACACCCTACAGGCCGACATTATGGCGACCAGGAACAAAACCTTTTAGGAGAGAAGCAGAAGGGAGCAGGAAGCCAGAGGCTCAAAGGGAGACCCCATGAGCCTCGACAGCACAAGATTCAGGTCCCAGGGGGGACCAGGTCCCAGACATGCGGATAGAGAGGCTCTGGAGCCTTCAGAAACCATGCCATCATAGGATGGGTGAAGGGAGACCTGTCTTGGAACGGAGGATGCAACGCCAAATGGCAGCCAGGTGGTCCTTGATCGAAGAGAGGGACAGCCCTTGGAGTTTGAGGTGCAGCAGATAATCCAATATGTCCTGCAGCAAGGCCTGTTTGGCCCAGAGACGCTGCTCCGAGGCCGACCACACAAACCTCTTCCAGTTAGCCAGGTAAATTGCCCTGGTGGAGGGTTTCCTGCTACCCAGCAAGACCTGTTAAACACAGGTCAAGCACGCCCACTCGTCCATGCTTAGCCACACAGTAGCCAGGCTGTCAAGTGCAGCAGATTGCCATGGCTCTTGGACAGCAGATCTGGCCAAAGAGGCAGTGGAAGAGGGGTGGCTGCCAAAAGGCTCAGCAACTTGCCAAACCAGTGCTGATGGGGCATGAGGGGGTTAGCAGGATAACCGGCACTCTGTCCTGCTTGACTTTCATGAGGACCCTGTGAATTAACGACACTTGGGGGAAGGCATACATCAGTGCTCCTGACCATGGAATGAAAAAGGCATCCGAAAGGGAACCTCAGTCCAGACCGTGAATGGAACAAAACACACGGCACTTTCTTTTCTGCCTGGACGTGAACAGGTCCCCACCTCAGGGGACAAGGAGCAGGGGGAGTTGGATGGCTCAGGGGTTCTGATGGGGGCAGTTAGGGGTGGAAAGCGGGAGGGGGCAGGGGCCAGACTGTTTGGGGAGGCACAGCCTTCCCTACCTGGCCCTCCATACAGTTTCTGAACCCCAAAGTGGCCCTTAGGCCAAAATATTTGCCCACCCCTGTGCTATTGCATGGTTTGAAAGCTGCAAGTAGTTTCTAAAGAATGTGTAATATGTATAAATGTTATTATTATCCTTGAAAAAAATGTGTAGATTTTGAAAATCTGTCTCAATGCTGCTATATAAAAGAATGTATGTTAGAGGGCTTTCCCTTCACTCTCTCCCCTGGTTCTTGTCACGCAGACAGAAAGCAGAAGACCAGAAGTCCGAAGTGCAGGCAATGCAATGTTTATTGCGGTTAGTTTCCAGCAAGCATGTATACCATAACTCTGACGCTGGAGAGCCTCATTTCCCAGTGGTCTGTTCCCAGATCTGACACCGCAGAGCCTTGCCCTCTGTCCCCCTTCCCAGTTCTCACCTAGCCAGTCCCAATCTCTATACTATAGAAGTTTTTATACCACACTTATCTCTGTAGTATTTAAGCATCTTCCAGTAATGCATTAAGCAGTCTAACTCCATGTCTGTCACATGTTTGTTCTCTCCAGGGCCGGCTCCAGGGTTTTGTGATCGTGATCGTGATCTGCGGCGGCAATTCGGCAGAGGTCCTTCGCTCCGAGCAGGAGTGAGGGACCATCCGCCGAATTGCCACCGAACAGCTGGACGTGCCGCCCCTCTCTGAAGTGGCTGCCCCAAGCACCTGCTTGGTAAGCTGGTGCCTGGAGCCGGCCCTGGTCTCTCATTGTCTCCCCAGAGGGAGAAGCATGTGTAGTGGCTTGTCTTGTTTTGGCAGGGGTTTATCAGTTTTTATTTATTACATATACCTTTTGCAGTGTGTTTATATTAGAGAAAGCAAAGTCAAAGAAGTGCACTTTGCATATGGCTACAGACTCCTCCAAATATTTTCCTCTGCCTATCAGCATCACTTTTGTCTTGCTCAGGTTCAGCTTCAGTCACCTGTTCTTAATCCATAGACCAATCTTGGTGGCAGTGGTGTGGTTGTATGTGGTGAAGGATAGGTAGTGCTATGTGCCATCTGCATATTGCTGGCACTTGAGTCCATGTCATCTGACCAGTTCACCTAGTGGTTGCATGCAGATGTTGATGAGGACCGATGAGAGATTTGATCCTTGTGGAATCCCACAGGTGAGGGGTCTAGTGGTGGAGATGCATTTTCTCACCACTGTGTTTTGGGTGAGTCCCTCCAGGAAGAACTCAAATCGTTTTAGGGCATCCCCCTAATTCTGGCACCTCTCTCAGACAAGTTAGCAATATCTCATGGTCAACAGTGTTGAATGCTGCACAGGGGTGCAGGAGAATAAGATAGATGCCTTGGCTTCTCCTTTAAGTCCCAATCTCCTTGCCCAGCTCAACTCCCAGTACCCCTCTGCCCCCACTGCCAGCCTCTAGTCTCTCCTCCTGCACCTACTCTGCCCTCCCACCTACCTCTAGATCTGGTTCTTGTCCCCTCTGCCTTTGAATCAGGCAGCTTCTTTCTCCATGCTACCTGGGCCCAGCAGGGAGGTCAGTGGGAGCACAGAGTCCCTGCTTTCAGTTGCTTAATATGGCCCGTCCCAGCAGAGGTGGCAATTTCAGGGAAGGTCTTGCTCATTCCCAGGCTGGAGCATGCTCAGTGCAGACAGACTTTTTGGGGACTTCGGCTGCTAAAATCATATTGAGACACATGCAAACTGCAATTTTTCAAACGCATATAACTTGACCAAATTTGGATGGATTTTCACAGGGACAGCAAAAGGCACATCCCTGACCCAAAGGCCACCAGTCTGCCAAATTTCAAGTCCTTGATCCACAACATCAGTGAGTTAGAGCTTCAAGAAAATCTCACCAGAATGTAACATGGGTAAAATGTATTTTTCCCCTAGCCTTGTCCTTAGAAGCATTTGGGCTGAACTTTTCCAAAACATTCAAGATGAGGTAGACACCCAGTATAGAAAATTTCAGCCCGAACGGTTAAAGACTGACAAAGTTATAAGCAAGTGAATACAGGGACAGATAATGGGAAATGTCAGGCAATCTTAATAGGTAGCACTACCAGTGCTGCCTACAATATATATATAGTCACCTGCTTGCTGATACCTAAATATCATCCTGTACATAGCTGAATGCCAACTAACTGAATACTGAAAAATAAATAGATATTGAATGAGGTGAAGCCTCTGTCTTAAATGAAAGAGCAGAGCCACAACATGGGTTGTAATAGGGCATCTCTTATCTAAAAGTAAGATAATTAATGTGCGGTTTATATAACTGAACTATGAAAAATGTTTAAAGGGCTGTCAGTCAAACTGCTGCTGAAACGTAAAAGGAAATAATTAGTCGCTGTGCTATATGCAGCATCATAAATCTCCTCTGGACTTCAGAAGTTAAAATATGATTTAAGCAGTGGGTATTATGACCTGCTCTATAAAATACAATACACTCTATTTAGGTGTCTATGGCTAAAATTTGTAGTCTCAAATTAGGCTTCTCAGTCTCTATTTATCCATACATTGCCTATCTGCTGCAGCCAGATTGGGTAATTCATATGATCCAGCCTATCCAGTCTCATGGGAGATCAACATAGTTAAATATTCCAGATTTCTTAGAACAGTGTTTTTCAACCTGTGTTTTTCAACCCTCAGGGGTCTGCAGACCATGTCTAAGATTTCCAAAGGGGTCCGCACCTCCTTTCAAAAAGCTTTAAGGGTCCACAAATGCAAAAAGGTTGAAAACCACGGCCCTAGTCCTCTGTAGAGTAATCATGTCTGAGTTTTTGGCACAGCTGCTCAGCTATTTCACCTGATCTCTGCCTGATGAAAAAGGCAATGGGGAGAAGGGTTAAAAGCCCTTTAAATATTATTAACTATTTTTTTAAATGTTGTGTATGGTTTTTTATCAAAGCTATAGATGGGATTCAGCGGGAAGGAATCTGAGGTGTGAGAGGAGGTGATTCCACTGTTAACACCTTTCACCTCCGCTGCAATGTGCACATATTTCAGCTGCTGCTTCCTTCAGTATCTCTAGTCAAAAAATAATTAAGTGGCAGGCTGTGATGTGGTGCATCCAGCTCCATTTGTGGACTGTGTTTCATGAACACACCTGCTCCAGTGCCTCATTCAGTACTCAAGGGGTAAAGGTGAAGATTAAAAAAAAAGAAATTTGTTCTCATAAGGCTTGTTGGTTCTCAGTGTCCTTATGTGGCTCACGGGTCATAGAAAAGTCACCTTGATTTATTTAAACAGTATTCTATTTGAGTGATGTATAAATCACCCCGTAACAAAAATGGCAACATAAAAGCAATTCCATGCTTAGTGATTATGGCCAAGCTACAGCCCCATCACCCTCTGCTCTCTCTGACCTCCAACAATACAGCATTAAAATAAACAGAGGAAGTTAGATGGTCAAAAAACAAACTAACTAGAAGAGGAAGGATTTTTGACAGCTGAAAACAGGCACAGGCAAGACCCTACCACAGACAAAGTCCTGCCCACAGCCTGAAACAGACTGAACTCTTGGCTCATCATCATCCTAGCACAGGTCTTCTCAACCAGGAGCCTGCATTGGGTCACAAGAGGCACCAGCTGGATTACTTTCCCACCACTGAGAATACAAGAAAATCCATCCAGAGCCCATGGTTGCTAGAACCCAGGAGGCATATGTGCAGGGGAAGGAAGGAGCAACTTACTCTCTTCTCTTCCTCCTGCCTTACTCCTGTACCAATGCAGCTCCTCAATGCTCCCTCCCCTTAGGATATGTCTACACTTAAAATGCTACAGCTGCGCTGCTATAGCGCTTCAGCGTAGAGACTATCTACACTGACAGCAGGGATTCTCCCGTCGGTGTAGGTAATCTACCTCCCCGACAGGCAGTAGCTAGTCAGTGGAAGATACTGACCTAGCACTGTGTATAGTGGAGGTTAGGTCAACTTAACTACACCGCTGAGGGACATGGATTTTTCATACCCCTGAGCAACATAGTTAAGCCAGCTTAATTTTCTAGTGTAGACCAGGCCTTAATGCTCAGCTTTAAGGAGGGGAAGTGGCATTTCAATAGGAATAGCCATACTGGATTAGACTATCTAGTGCAGTATCTTGGCTCTGATAGTGGCTTCAGAGAAGGTGCAAGAAACTCTGCAGTGGACAATTATAAAATAACTAGCCCATGAGACATTTCTTCAAACCCCTAGCTGTTAGTTGGCTCATGTCTTAAAGCATGAGAGTTTTTATTTTATTGCTCCATTGGGCTGGTTTCGTTTCTCCACAGTTTCCAGGCTGGTTGACAGAAGGGGGCCTGTAATTAGGGCACTCATTCCTCCATTTTTGCCTTCCAGAACCAGGCTAAGTCCGTTAGAACATGCTGCCTCCACAAAGCAGCAGGTGGGAGATTGTGGAAGTCTGTGAAGTATGGCTGCATCCTGCAGTCAAGGGTGGGGTGGGGAGAATGAACCGCTCATTACCCTTGTTAATAGCATCACCTCTAGCAAATTAAGGCACGGCACGGGTGAGTTCTGAAGGGAATCCCCTCTATTCCTTACTAGGAAGTGTGGTCGCTATAATGTAACAATGGCAATATGTAGCACTTATGTAAAACTTTTCACCTATAGATCTCAAATACAGGACTTCTGGGGTCTAACAGAGTTAATGGCATGGGAAATATTCACAGATATGGGGCAGCACTGGATGCCAGACTGTAGTGTCTGTGAGTATACAATCCTGTCAATGTATGCAGCAATCTAATAATGCTCTCTCTCATTTCTGAGTCCAAAAGAGCCAGGGAAAACCCCTTGGGGAAGAAAAAAGCAGTGATGCAGAAGGTATTGGAAATATGAAGCAGCATCAGGTAGCACATATTCATAATACACATTTCTTGTACAACAAATTTGCTTGCATTCTTTCAATACAGTTTAGCCTGATTGCACACAAGAGTCCATTTCCATTTAGATTACTCCTAACAGTGGGTGATCACTTGTTTTATGTAAAGCACTACATACTAAAAGGAATAACAGTAGACAAAAAAAAAAAAACTGGTAATGATCAGGGCTCATAAGTCTTTGGAAATCCATGCAAAAACATCCTGCCTGCTTTGTTTAATAGAGAATCCACTGGCACTGTACCAATAAGTGGGAGGAAATCACCCTTGAACATTGCAAAGACTCCTTGTCACTGAGCAGGGCTCTCCCCACTTCCAAACACACACCGCCCCACCAAGTCTTCTTTAAATAGGTTTCCTTTTTAAACCAAACACAGACAGTTCCTCAGCTCACCCTTCTCAGCCAGCTCCCATCTCCTTCTGGAACACAGGCCCCAGAGCTACCTTCCCAAGCACCTGGCCCCTCAGTCCACGGCCCCACCACAGAAGTTAGTCCCAGTCCTCTGGTGGCTGCTCTTTCCAGACACTGCCTGCCACAATCACTCTCCTTCTTTCTGCCCTCTGACAGGCCTTTAGAGCCCCAGATGTAACCCCGATCCATTTTGAGCATTGACCTGCTAAACCCAGGGTTGTGAGTTCAATCCTTGAGGGGGCCACTTAGGGATCTGGGGCAAAATTAGTAGTTGGTCCTGCTAGTGAAGACAGGGGGCTGGACTCGATGACCTTTCAAGGTCCCTTCCAGTTCTAGGAGTCAGGAAATCTCCATTAACTGGCTCGACTGGGCTCACCTACTCTGACACGAGGCACTGGGCCTCATCTACTCTTAGGAACCAGCTACCCTGTAATACACCTTGCCCCTTTTCAGGAAAAATCTTGATTTTTTTGCCCCCTTTTGACTTGTGGGACACCTCCTGGGGCTTCTCATCTCCCAAGGAAAAATACATTTCCCACAGTCATATTTCACAAACATTCCTTATAATACTCCAGGGTCCCACCTCCAAAGTAGACCCCCAAATTTTCCCAATCCAACCAAAACATTCCCTGCACTCATTTAACACAACACAAGCTTCCATAAAACATTTCACATTACACATAAACTCAGGGACCCTAACATAACACAAAACACAGCAAACAAATCCTAAACCCAGTCCTTCTAAGTCGTATGCAATGTGGTCAGGGTCACACACTTAGCCTCCCCGGGCACAGTCCAGTGTATAGTCTCATCTTCTCTGCCAGGACTTCTAGGTGTCTGCATCAAAAGGCTTTTCACTCTCTTCATCCAGTGTCTAACTCAGTCTCAAATTCATTGACCATGAGGATTAACCATCTTCTATCCTCCTGGATGAACTAAGGTCTGTCACCGGTTACTCTTTCTCATGCCTAATGTCCTGTAATTTGTATTCCACCACTTCTAATAGGCAGCTACCATGTGACACTCCTAATGGTGCATATCCGCTCTTCTAGGGGAGTCAGCACATGCACATCATGTGTGTATGTATTTGTGCATATTATACAGATAAATTACATACACATTATAAATAGACAACAGGCCATTGTGGGGTGGCATGAAGGTTTATTTGGCATGAGTTTGGGATGGCCACATGACTTGCTAGTGGTAAGAAACCACCCTAAAAAAAGGCAAATATCTAACAGGATTTGTTCTGTGAACCTTAGCCTTCACGGTATTAAAAACTGTTATTTCAATATTTGTTCCCTGTTGGAAGGAGCAGACAAACAGTAGAATCCATCAACTAGGACAGCCCAGTAAACAACCTATTCATTGCCAGGAGGGTTTTGATCCAAAGCCTATTGGATCTGTGGGAGTTCTTGGGTGTTGGATCAAGCTTTAAAAACAGCCATAAAAAACTAGTATGAAAGACTTATAAGAAATTAAATATTGTATTGAATGAGAGTACAGAAATAAAAATGTTATTCACTGTATATCATCTTCACTTAATCTTCTTTTAAGTCTGTATTTAGGCCCCTCTGTATAAAAGGAACATACATTAGAATTACATATCTATTTAGCATTTAATTAAACACCACTACTTAACCACTTGGCACCGCCAGTAGAAATGTTTCCTAATACAGTGCAAATTAATTGGATGAAATTAAGGCAGATCTCAGCGGAATGGAAGTAAGAGTGACTAGTCTGGAAACTGGCACACATATTCAGACAGGAGGCGCTCGTGAGAGGTGAGTGTCACCTCATCACAGAGCCAAACAAATTTTTAGATTAAAGAATGCAAATGGATATTTCATGCTGAATAATACTTTAGCTGCATAACTGCACTTTCAATTAAAAAATATAACTAAAAAAAATCAGACAGGTAAAAAATCCAATCATTAGAATTAGGGCTTTAGATAGTTGAATAAAGAAAAAGTAAAGCCAAACTTATCAACCAACAAACAATTTACATCTCTTTGATTGTGGTTAATACTGTTTAATTCCATACCATAAATACCAATGTCTCAACAGTAGTTTAAAAAGAAAAGAAAAAAAGCTTTTTAATCTATCAAAGTTGAAGGTCCAGATTTATACTTCCTACAACAGACCTTAAGGAAGACCATGATAAATACATCAATGGTAACTGGTTCCACACTCCTTATGTTTCTCCAGGAACATCAAAGAGGAGTACCAATCATTATTGCTAAACATATACCTTTCCAATTAAAAGAAAAACCTATAGATAATGAAGGCAAATGTCTAGCATTCTATCGTCAATTGTACCTTTAATAATAATGTTAGGAAGTTTTTATGTCTCTAATCAAGGACAAATGCCTTTTTTCAGAAAATTCTGTCAAATATTAGAAGATTTTAGAGAAGGAGATATTATTAGAGGCAATTATAATTGTGAAATTGACCAAAATGGACTGTGAATTTGGTAGGGCCTCATTAAAAAAAGAAAATTGACAAAATTCTTTATCAGTGGTACTTAACTTCCCTTAAAAGAATTTATGGTACAAAAATGGGAAAATGCTGCAGAGAATGTAACGAAATGGGAGGATTTCTCCATATATAGTGAACATGTCTAAGACATTTTGGAAACCCATTTGAAACTCCATAAGGGAGATAGGTTATCAGCTATCAAATAACCCTTAGTACTTTTATTAAATAGTCCTGAAAACTGTCTTATAAAAGCCATAAAGAACTGATCACTCATCTCCTTGTTGCTGCTAAAATTACTATAGCAAGGTGGTGGAAGATGAATGACTCCCCTAAAGCTATTGACTGGTATCAAAAAGTGTGAGTGTGACATTATTGACATGAACTGTGACTGTATAGATCATTGTTGTAACCAAGGTCCTATAGTTGTACTAAATCTTTTACAAAGGAGGTCAAGTAAGGTGTCTATAGAAAGGATGTAATTTGCTGGTTATAATTATGCTGTCTGTATGTGTGTGTCATTTTTGTATCTGGAGTTATGAATATTGGCTATGTACTTGTATCTCAATGTGTTTGATTCTAGAGCCCCAGTAAAGCATTTGGTCAGCTTCTTGAGAAAGGACTATTCTCAGTAAGTGCCCAATCAAGAAACACTTAACTGACAATGGACTTTGGGAGATGCCAATCCACACCTGAGCTTTCCTGGGAATGTTCAAAGTAACATGTAAACAATGGCATCAGCCTGCAAAAAGCTGAATCATTCATGGACATGTGACTTGCCCAGGTGGCTACAAACTACATCTTGTTTTTTTGACTTTGCACAGAAAAACAAAGGGGTTTCCACCCACAAGTGAGAAAATATAAAAGGCCCTGGAAACCTCTCCATTTTGTCTTCAGCTGGCTCAAGAGATAGCCTCTCCACCTCAAAGAGATGCCTGAAAGAAACTGGAACAAAGGACAGTAACTACAGGGGTGTGAGTGGTTGCTGGACCCCGGCCATAAACTACAATATTGGTCTGAAAAGGATTGGGCCCAGACTAGGAAGGACACTGGTCTGTGAAAGAAGCTTATTTGGACATCTCTGAGGGTGAGATTTATCTGTATTCAGTTTCCTACTGTATTAGGCTTAGACGTGTGTGTTTTGTTTTATTTTGCTTGGTAACTTACTTTGTTCTGTCTGTTATTACTTGGAACCACTTAAATCCTACTTTTTATATTTAATAAAATCACTTTTTGCTTATTAATTAACCCAGAGTAAGTAATTAATACCTGGGGGAGCAAACAGCTGTGCATATCTCACTATCTGTGTTATAGAGGGCAGACAATTTATGAGTTTACCCTGTATAAGCTTTATACAGAGTAAAACGGATTTATTTGGGGCTTGGATCTCATTGGGAGCTGGGCGTCTGGGTGCTGGAGACAGGAGTACCTGCTGAGTGGTGTTCAATTAAAACCTGCAGTTTTAGGGGCGTTGGTCAGACCCCGGGACTGTGTTGCAGCAGATTAGCATATCTGGCTCAACAAGACAGGGTTCTGGAGGCCCAAACTGGCAAAGAAAATGGGCTCAGATCTAGTCTCAGCACATCAGGTGACAGTCCCAAGGGGGTCTCTGTGACCGAACCCGTCACAGTGGGAAACTCTGGTACTATAAAAATTAGCTCATCAAATCAGTGTTTTACAGAAAAGAAGGAAAAAAAGGTAACTATTTAGAAGTCTGGTGGAACTTTTTGGTGTTGGCTGGAAGAGGTCATCACACTCCACCAAACCTCATAGTTGGAGAACTCTTTTGAATGGTTAGGAAGGGAGAAATCCCTTTGACAATAGTCAGAATTAAACTCAAAATTAAGATATTAAAATAAGGAAAATATATAGGAGAGAAAAGGAGAAAAGCTTGAAATTGCATAAAGTTCTGATAGGACAACTAAAATACAGGTTACACAACTACATGTAAGAAGAACAGAAGTTTGGACCTAAATATGAGATGAACTGACAAGACAGAAAAAGAGGAAAAGCATAAAATCATCAACCACAGTATGTGATCAATATCACAAAGTTGAAGAGAGTGACTGGTCGTAGGTCTTGTCATTACAGCTTTAGGGATTTTCTTAGGCCAATTTATAATTGCATATTTGTATATATACTAACGGCTGGTCCACACTAAGACCCCAGTTCGAACTAAGATACGCAACTTCAGCTACGTGAATAACGTAGCTGAAGTCGAAGTATCTTAGTTCGAACTTAAAGGTACTTACCGCGGGTCCACATGCGGCAGGCAGGCTCCCCCGTCAACTCTGCCTATTCCTCTCGCGGAGCAGGATTACCGTTGTTGACGGTGAGCACTTCCGGGATTGATTTATCACGTCTAGACAAGACGCGATAAATCGATCCCAGAAGATTGATTACTTGCCGCCGAACCAGCGGGTAAGTATAGAAGTACCCTAAGCTTATGTCTACTTAAGTTGTAAAACAAGTTTGATAAGATTTATGTTATAAAATGGATCTGTTAACAAATAAAACCTTTCAAAAAAGCAACAGGCATTCCCAATTCATTAGCATTAGGCCAAAAATGTTATCGGAAAGACATTTGAATTATGCTCAACCCACGTTAGCAGAATGCATCGTGTTGTAGAGTCAGCAAGTTCTACATGCATCTCATGGGTATATAAGTAGCTATAACTGGCAAAATTGGTGTGGGAAGTCACCAAAATGAGTCAAGGTTTTGCAGAAGTTATTTTAAAAATACAGTTCTATAGTGCTTTCCATCCCAGAGGAGTTAACAAATTGTGGCCTTGTTCCTACATACACTTACTCATGTGCATAAAGTTATGCACATGAGTATCTCGTTGAGCTCTCTGTGAAAGTGATCTTGCTTTTTTACTATTCCAGTTGTCTTTCATCTACATTTTCTGTTGCTTTCAAGCTTCAAATTCAATCACAGAAAGCATCTACTTCTTCAGTGTTTTCGGCTTTTTAAAATTATTTTAAAAATTACACTTAGACATTTAGAATTATAAGGTTTTAATCTACTGTTCTTTAGATATTCATCTATTTGTTATCTGTGCATGTGAAAGTCACTTCAGAGAATTTCTGCTACATTCTCAGAACATCACTAAACTATTAAAAAAATACTTATAGACACTTAAAAGCTATCTGTCATTTTAATCTTTTTGGAATAGATTGCAATGTACATTTTAATACAAATCTATTTTCCCTTGTGAAATAGTCTGCCTATGCATACTGGCAGACGTTTTGACTGATGTATTAGAATCTGCTCCTAATATACACTGTAATTGAATAAATTCAATATAAATTTTGAAATATTTATTTAGCAAGTCTGTAGTTTGCACAATGCTCATTTTCATAGGTTTTTTAAAAATGAATTTTCTTTCCAGCATCTCTTTTCCATCAGCAAGGATAAGTTTATATTTGATACCCTGCACAATTTACACTAGTGCCATACAAAGATAAGTGAACGGGATTATGGTGTAGGCCAGATCATTGCTACAATATTTGTGCTTAATATTATTGGTGCTTAATACATACTAACATATATAGTAGGGCTGTCAAGCGATTAAAAAAATTAATTGCAATTAATCGCACTCAAACAATAATAGAATACCATTTATTTAAATATTTTTGGATGTTTTCTACATTTTCAAATATATTGATTTCAATTACAACACAGAATACAAAGTGTACAGTGCTTACTATATATATGTATGTTTTATTACACGTATTTGCACTGTAAAAAAACAAAAGAAATAGTATTTTTCAATTCACCTCATACAAGTACTGTAGTGCAGTCTCTTTATCATGAAAGTTGAACTTACAAATGTAGAATTATGTACAAAAAAAATAAAACAATATAAAATTTTAGAGCCTGCAAGTCCACTCAGTCCTACTTCTTGTTCATACAATCGCTCAGACAAACAAGTTTGTTTACATTTACAGGAGATATTGCTGCCCACTTCTTGTTTACAATGTCACCTGAAAGTGAGAAAAGACGTTCTCATGGCACTGTTGTAGCCAGCGTCTCAAGATATTCATGTGCCAGATGCACTCAAGATTCATATGTCCCTTCATGTTTCAACCACCATTCCAGGGGACATGTGCCCATGCTGATGACGGGTTCTGGTCAATAACAATCCAAAGCAGACCAACGCATGTTCATTTTCATCATCTGAGTCAGATGCCACCAGTAAAAGGCTGATTTTTTTTCTGGTGGTTCGGGTTCTGTAGTTTCCGCATCGGAATGTTTCTCTTTTAAGATTTCTGTGAGCATGGTCCATAACCTGTCCCTCTCAGATCTTAGAAGGCACTTCAGATTCTTAAACCTTGGGTTGAGTCCTGTAGCTATCTTCAGAAATCTCACATTGGTACCTTCTTTGCATTTTGTGAAATCTGCAGTGAAAGTGTTCTTAAAACAAACAACATGTCCTGGGTCATCATCTGAGTCTGCTATAACATGAAATATAAGGTAGAATGCAGGTAAAATGGAGCAGGGGAAATACAATTCTCCCCCAACAAGTCGAGTCACAAATTTAATTAATGCATTATTTTTTAACGAGCATTATCAGCATGGAAGCATGTCCTCTGGAATGGTGGCTGAAGAATGAAGGGACATATGAATGTTTAGCATATCTGGCACATAAATACCTTGAAATGCCAGCTACAAAAGTGCCATGCAAATGCCTGTTGTCACTTTCTGGTGACACTGTAAATAAGAAGAGGGCAGCATTATCTCCTGCAAATGTAAACAAACTTGTTAGTCTTAGTGATTGGCTGAACAAGGAGTAGGACTGAGTGGACTTGTAGGCTCTGAAATTTTATAATGTTTTGCTTTTGAGTGCAGTTATGTAACAAAAAAAAATTGACAGTTGTAAATTGCACTTTCACGACAAAGAGATTGCAATACAGTATTTGTATGAGGTGAATTGAAAAATACTTTTTCTTTTGTTTATCATTTTTACAGTGCAAATATTTGTAATAAATAATAATATACACTTTGATTTCCAATGTCAACACAGAATACAAAATATATGAAAATGTAGAAAAACATCCAAAATATTTAATAAATTTCATTGGTATTCTATTGATTAATTTTTTGAGTTAATCACGTGAGTTAACTGCGATTAATTGACAGCCCTAATATATAGATAGGGTCTGGATAATACATATTAATAATATGACATATATTTATTTGCTAGACAGCATATATTAGTCAACACAGTAGACAGCAGAAGCGTTTGGGCCTCTCTTCTATTAACATTCTTTTTCTCTCTCAGAGAATTGTACATAACAATTAATTGTACATAACAATTAAGGCCAGTGAATTTTGCAAAGTTTGACTAGAGGTCCATGTAGACTCCTGCTGAGATTATAGACATTGCATGGATGCTGCTGAGATTTCAAACAGTGCGTGGATTCTTGAAGCCTCCCAGAAATTCTAACATTGCCACTTCCTCACATCCCCACACAAGCAACTGGAAAATATATAGGTGTTCCATCAGCTCCCTGGAACTTTTATAAAGTTCCATAAAGGATTGATGGATGTAAGAAAGTGGGCAAAAGTAATGTATAGTCCCAGACTTCACTGCAGGTGTGAACAGTGAGGAAATAGGGTTTGACCACTGAGGTTGAAAGTTTCTTTCCACCTACATACACAGAAATCCAGATTAATGCACCAAACTCATTGGTTCTCAGGCAAGGAGTTTCCTGCGCGGTGCCAGTGACCCTTGGAAGTTTCTCCACACACAACACTACAAACTCCACTAGAACCCAAAGCCTGGGGCATTTTACTAATTACCGCATACCCAGAACTCCATTTCCAGGGATTTTAATGAGCATTGGAGATGCTGTGGTTCCAGGAGCATTTAATTTCCTTGTTTTATAGAAAAAAATCATTTTCCTAATAACATTATTTAATAATTCTAATTAGAGTACATCTACACAACTTTCAATAAACCTTGTAACTAGTTAATGGCATGGTTCATTCGAAACATAGTGTTCACACACCCAATATGGTTTAGGATGTCCCAGAGTTCATTGTTCAGGCACAATGCTACTGGTGCCATCCCGTATAATGTCCTCTGGGCATCTATCCCCCACTGAGGCAGAAAAGCTGAATGTCCAAATCTCCAAGATATGCACTGATACAACTGTGCTTAGCATGGTAGATGTGGATGCAAAAATATGATTGACAAATAGAATCATAGAAATGTAGGGCTAGAAAGAACTTTGAGAGGTCATCTACTCCACCACCACCACCACCCTCTTCGCCTTGCTGTTCAAGTACATCCTAGAATATCTCTGACAGGTGTTGTGGAAAAAGTCACCCACGCATCACTTTGATCAGAGACTCAAGCCTGAGGCCCGTTTATTGAATGTATACCAACGCGTTAGGGATAGCAGCTAGATACTGCGCCCCCGATACAAAGCACGCAGAGCCTTTTTAAAGCAAAAAACTGCAAACAAATTACACACCATTTTTGCAGAGATAACCATATTAGGAATAGGAGAGTTAGGGTCTTTCCGTAATTTCCAGCACTCTTTTGCAATCTTCCCAGAATAGGGTGCAAATTGAGTGAAGGGTTTCTTGGTGGTTTCCAACAATGTCATTACTTTGCCTTATATGGGGTGCCCATTACACAAATGTTCCAGACAGGGTACAGTTACATAATGGGGGGCTTATGCAATTGGAGTAGGGGGAGGCATGGTTACACAAAAGGGGTAAGGGGCGGCATTATTAGACATTTTAGCTGATTGCTTTATGCTTATTGCTTCACACAAGCCGTTATTATATTTTAACAGTCATAGGCACATACACATGATTATTCCTGCTGGTGGGGCTTTTCATCCCTCTTTTCCCCGGCCCCCATCCCTCCTCTGGTCATAACCCTTGGCTGTCACCGTCAGTGAGTACAACACTTAGCTTGGTTCAGGCTTTTGGCCTGCAGGGCGGGCCTATATTGATCCAAGGCTTAAACTAATAGGGCTGGCTTAATTTTCTCCAGGTGTTTGTCTAACCCAGTGGTTCCCAAACTTGTTCCGCTGCTTGTGCAGGAAAAGTCCCTGGCGGGCCGGGCCGGTTTGTTTACCTGCCGCGTCCGCAGGTT